>NC_080193.1:132438761-132656261 GCF_030028045.1 Hippopotamus amphibius kiboko | reverse complement strand
ATCACAAAAAAGTTAGAGTCAGTTTTATAGTATGAGGTTGGAGAAAGAAATCCTATGACCATGAAAAAACAGCCTCTAATTCAAGATTCTCCTTTACCTAAACTGTTTTTTAATAGGCGCCAGGGCCAAAAGAAAAGAAAAAAAGTACTTTTACACCTCCCAACTCCTTGAAACACCACACTGAAGGAAAGCTAGCAGCCAGCAAGAGAGCAAACCCGGGCTCTACAGGAGTCGCTATACCTGGAGAATGAGAGCAGAGACTGTGCTTAAGACACAACACGATGGGCTTGAAGGGCTCAGATGCGGGTGGAACCAGCTGTACCACATGCCATGCTCTGCTATCCAAGTGAGACCCAATCCTCCTGTCTCTTCCACAGAAACGTGATATATTATCTACCACCTCAGGATACACACCCTAACCTACATAGTTTCAAGCAACCCCGGTGGGAATGTGGGGAACTAACTGGGAAGGATGGTAGCACTTGCTAAGGAATGCAATTTGATGATGCACGTGGAGAATGGAGCTAGCCCCAATGATTTTGCAAACGTGGTATTTTGCTTAGATCAAACAAATCTTACTATTCTGGTTCAAGCATTTAACAAAATGCAAAGGTATTTATTGATTTTTTGCCAAGGGCCCACCCCCTTCTTAGCACAGGACCTGCAGGACTATCTCTGGTGTCATCGTGGCTCACACACCTCATCTTACGTGCACGTATTTAACAAGTGTAGTAGCTAATTAGAGACCTAAAATACAAAGTACAGGCACAGAAGGCTCCTCAACTCCGTCTTCTGTATAGAAATTCTCTCGTCAAGAGGGTGCCATGACAATTTAAAACTTCTGTCGTTTGTTTCCTTCCTAAGTCACATGTCATCAGGTGAAATCTGCCACCGATGATAATGCGGTGTTGACCAAGACTGCAAAAGACGGGTGTGAGTATCTGTTTCTCTTGCTTTGATTACTGTAAATTTATTACCACCAATGTTGAAAACCGGGAGCTACGTATTTTGACAAATTTTATGTTGACAAATTTTAAAGTGCTATAAAATTTGATAAGCTAAACCAATGAACAATGTTTTGAGCCGCTATATATATATTTTTCTAGGCACTGATCAAACAGTTCATTGTTCCAAGTCTGTCTGGGGGCCAGTGCTCTGGATTATTCTATACAATTTCAGAGAACCTTCAGAAGCTCACACAGGCCTTTGAGCACACAAAACCGAGAGGCAGTGCTTCTAAACCACAAATGGGTGCTCCACATACCTGTGTAAAATGTATAAAATAACATAGGCATTATAAAATTTGTGTTAAAACTGGTAACAGCTTTACTGATTTACTGACAATGAAAATATATAGCATTTTTTCTATCAGAGCATTTATCAACACTTGGCAACCCTACACTAACTTGACATGTAAGATGATCAAAATGGATTATGTAATCTTTCCCATTCATTTCTATTGATTTTAGTTATGATAAAATTCATCAGTGTGCCTGGGAACGCTGAGGCTGAAAGTCTCTGGCTGACAAAAAAAAAAAAAAGAAAGAAAGAAAGAAAGGAAAAAAGATTCAACAGAGTTGTAATAGGATGAATGTAATTTTAGACTAGGATTGCACAGATACAGAAGTCGTGCCCTAAAGGCTCCAGCAACAAATTAATACAAATAAATCTGGCAGTCTCATAAAATTACATCGGTCTATGCAGGGATTCACTTTTGAGATAAAATTACAAAATTGCAAGCGAAAAGAATTAATGTGTGAGGACAATTAAGAATACAGTTCGTGAAAATATTTTCAAACTTTTTTAAACTTCAACAGTAATCAAAGTTATTTCTCTGACTGCAAGTAACATCAAAATGCCAGTAAATGGACCATTTTAATCAGTTTTATTGATTCATGCTTTCAGTTCTTATTCAGTTAAAAACAAGGCACATTAAATACATCCTCTTATTGCTCTATAAATGCATGCAGCTCATTCTGTATATCAAAAGTAATAAATAATGGTGATAAAACACCAAGACAGTTATAAAAATGACAACCCAGCCTCAAACACAGTATTTAACAGTCCAATCTAGAACAATAACCCAACACAATACATAAAAAATGCCATATATGAAAACATGCAGTGTGTATATCGACTCCAGTACTGGGCTTATACTTGATATTCTTTAAAAAGCACAGTAGGACTTTTTCACTCCCAAAAAAGGGTTGACATAATGCAAAACAGTGCAAGTTATTAGCTTCATTGCCATCAATGTTATTACATTCATATGCCAAAAATCTTTACAAATACATATAAATAGGAAATAAGATCAATGATCATTCTTACAGTATGTTTAGTAAAAGAATGAATTTTTTGTTGTTGTACAAAAGAGTAAGCTACATATTTTGAAAAAGACAAAACAAAGCTAGAAACTAAAGCAGAATAGGGAGCATGCATTTAGTAGTAGAAATCCTAAAGTGGCACTCAGTAAAAATTGATTGAAAGCAAGAATATTGCAAACAGCATGATGGATATGAGGCAGACAACCTTGGCTTAACAAATAATCCAGCCTTATCACTACTGTTATGACTGTGGAAAGGGCTATTGAAAGGAGCATCCAGCTCGCCACCACAGATGGAGGTTCCTTCACCTGAATCCCCTTAAAGGCTCTTTAAATAAATCACTTGATGATAAAAGACAATCTCTGCACACCCCACACCCACCCCAACAGAATCAGTTAATACCATGTTTATACAAAAAGAAAAAAAAATTCTTTTGCGCTTAGAATAGATTTTGAATCACACTCACACCCCTCCCCCTCCCCCCATTTCTTCTCTCCTTTTCTGAAATCAGGTGAAGAAGCTGCACAGGTTTAATTAAGAACTTACACAAAAATGCGGGGGTGCTTTATTCACAGTAAAGACTTGGAACCAGCTCATTTCCAAGACAAGTCTCTGGGATTGGTGAAGGAGCGTATGTTTTAGAATTAGCAGATTTTAAGCAAAAGCAGATATGCTTAAAAGAAGAAAAGTGCGTTTCTCTTTGTCCTTAAAGGAACTTGACTCATAACACAGCGTGCACAAACAAGGCCTTTTTTCAAATACAGCTCTGCCCAGGCCAGTCAGGTTATAAGCCCAGTGCCTACTGTAATGGATTCAGGGAGGATACAAGGCATCGTTATCTTGATTTAACTAGAAAAGGAGAGAAAGAGAGAGAGCACGAATGTACGGTTTTGTGGTACATCATCTCTGATGTTTTAAAGGACAGCTCTTCTATCTATTAAGGGTCACTGGGCTCTAAACAGTGAAAGTATTGTCTTGATAGAAAAACACTACATTACAAAGCCACATGTTTCTATTATTAAAAAAAAAAAGTGTAAAAAAATTCACACCTTAAAAGAAAAAAGTTCACAGTGATACCTGGGAGCGTCACTTTCGCTGTTTTAGGTCTTCCTTTAGGAAGTGGCGAGTCTAAACTTCATATAAAAGCAAAATGAGTTAAGGTGCTATCTTAATTGTTTATTTCCGAGGTGGGGGTAGGGGCTTACGTGAGTGAACCTCCAGTGTGTAATTATGGCAGACAGGCTCACACCCTGCTTGAATGAGGCATAAAGATATTTTACAGTGTTGACATATATAGAAATAATAGCACAAAAGTATTTTATGTACCAGTTTGAAAAATTAAGATCTCAAGTCTGGACGATGAAAACCCGACAGTAAGTAAAGGGTTATATTTCCCATTTCATACACGATATGATCTTTAAAAAAAAGTAGGTAATTAACTTCAGAAGAGGAAGTACAATGAATAAACATTCAGATGACCGGCTAAAATGCAACCAAAGTATTGCAAAATCATACCAAATTGGCCCTTTAAATTCAGTATGCTACATATTTACTAAATTCTGGGCGGTTGATTTTTGTTTTGTTTTGTTTTGTCTTTCTTTGAATGTGTATGTGTGTGATGGGGCAATGTGTATGTGTGTGTTGAGTGTGGTTTTCTTTTTTTCTTTTTGGTCGATTGCGAACTTTTCCATTGAGTACAGAGGGAGAAAGGCTTTAAGCAATTAAAATAACCTTGAACATTGCAATTTTATGCCTTTTTACAAATAATTATAACTAAAGTTAACTAAAGGCTACTTCTATCCCCTTTTACTACCTGTTTACAAATACTCCCCAAAATGATGCAATAACCTGAGTGAAATAGGTCATGTCTGACAGTATCACATGCTCCAAGATCTAGGATTTGGGGATTGAAAATTGTGCTATAATATATGGATATATAAACACAGGTTTTTAATCCTTAAATTTATGACTACTGTAAAGATCTGAGAAATTTAGTCTCATCCCACTGTATCCAACTTGCCACTTAAATGCTGGTTTGAAAGTAAGAAGAGCAAGGATCTTCCTGGCAACTGTAATAGTCAAAGAAAAACCAGCAGTCACTGGTGAAAAAAAATGAATTGCTGAGATGAAACTATCACTGCAACTCTCAGCAAATGTCAATGCTATCCTTATATCTTGTACCTGTGATTCTGGAAGCTTTCAGTTTCTCTTTGAGACTTGCTCTTATAACCAGATCTAAACTTTTTTCTTCCTTCTCCAATTTCGCCAGTCATGCTCTAGATATAAAGTTTGGATGAGGAAGGCAGACAAGCTGGAAGAAATAAAGGGCTGAGGGGTCTCCAGAGACACCATTGTTTTAATAGGTCCCACCCCACTCAATTTCTTTTGAGAATGAATACTATCAACAAGCTTAATGGCCAGAGCTTTGTGCAAATCATGAAATGTTCCCAGCTTCTTTTTTCAATCTCTGCCAAAATAGTCTGCCTCTAAATCTGACTTAGAATAAATGAATAAACAAACAAAAAGGGAGCATATCCAGTCTAACAGGTCACAAATGAATGCAAAACATTAAACCAGTGTGCACTGAAAGTGAGGGAAAAAAAAGATAAAATACACTCAAGAAGCTAGATTGAATGGCAAATACAAATAAAGCGTATATATGGACATCCTAAAGCTTTGGAATGTTTTCCAGTGTTAAAACGAGGCAGCTATTCGTGTCCACTATTTTGGAGTGGTGTAAGTCATCTCTGGTTTGTTACATGATGATTTCTTGTTCCTGTGTTTGTTGGCTGTGGATTTACTGCTCAGACTCACAATCCTCCACAACTTCGGTCCACGGGGATGGGGACTCGTCTGTCAAGGTTCTCTTCTGCAGTTTTCATGAGTATAGCAAGCCGGCTTCCAGACACCCTTCCTTTTTGAATAGCACTCATCAGCTTAAAGAGAAAATAGGCAACAGATTGAGAAGGGCGGCCAGCTTACTCCCTTCTTCACGGTGTTTTAATGGTTACCTCTGCAGCAGGCGGGGGGCGGGGGGGGGGGGTGAGGAGGTGGGGGTAGTGTTGGGGAATTAAGTTCCCTCATTGAAAACCATAGCAGGTACTACAGCTTACTTAAGAAGAGTACAACTTTCAAACATTTCAAAAAGGGGGAAAGGGACAGGTATTTTGCCACAGCTGCAAAAACTACACTGATCTAGCAAATCAGAGTGCCTTTAAATGCAAATCGAATGCATCACTTTTGGTCCCTGAATGTGCTCAGAGCATATATTTTTTTTGAGCAACTCAAATATTGAATCTTTAATTCCATTTTAAAATCTTAAAAAGGAATCTCAGGGATTGGACAAAGACAAACCGTGACCTATATTTAACTACTCTTTTTTGGTGTTACTGTACTTGACAACTTCAAGTCCCCCAAATCCAAATTCCTTAAAGACTTTTTAAAATAATTTACATTTAAGTCCTTGAAAATGGACCCAGAGATCTACCTTAAGAATTAAAAGCACTCCACAGCCCAGATTTTAGCTAATTCATTTTTATCCAGTGGATAAAGTCAGAATTAGTCTTGAAATTACATGCAGTCAGCGGGCAAAGGCCTTTAATCTGGAAGGCACTGTGCAATTATGAGCACGGGGATTTTTTTTTTTCCTTTTCAAGTTGATGTGGTTTTAACTATTTGCTTCTCTTGATCTCACTTCCTCAATCTTTTCTATCTATTTATTTTTTAAAGAACTGGTTTAGTCGTTCATCAGAAATATATATATATATGTAAATCCTCAAAATATTTTTAGGGTTATAGTTTTGAGGCTAAAGAGATACATTTCTTAAAAAAGACTCTGAGTAAGAGTCAGAGGCCTCTGCCAAGGGGCTGGATCAGAATTTCCTGACCTTATTAAAAGCTGTTTCACAAGCTATTGCTTATTAGAGATGGACTCCTACATGCAGAAGCGTCATTAGAGCCCAAACCTAAAAATAACGTCATGTAACCATACAGTATCTATAGAGAGCCTTCCATGAAGATTATTTAAAAATATCTACATTTAAAATGGTGTTTAATGGGATAAACATGGGCTCTTAATCCTCAGGGAAGGAAAATATTTTATTAAAAATAAAACAAAACCCTGAAAAGGTACTTTGCACCTAATGAATGGTTTAATAAAGGATGCCGACATCAAGACAGAACAATCTATTGTTTATTGTCTTGCCTCTGATTCCATGAAGACCTTCAACGTTTATCAGCACTAACAAAACGGAGAGAACTGGAGGTTTTTTTCTTTATCCATAAAGGTTGTAATGACGTACCTACCTTTAAAAACTCAAAGTTTTCTTCAAACATTACATATATCTTAAAACCATATTATTAAAAACAAAACAAAAAACAAAAAAACCACCACAGTATAAGCAAAAAAGAACATCTGGGTGTGAATATATTTCGTAAGAAATATGGGCAGCATTTTTTAAGTTGAAAATTATACTATGTATTTGTACTTAGTAGAAGCATGAATAGTCGCCTTCATTTAGAATTGGACAAGAAATACTCAATTATTAAAAAGATGCTACAAGAAAACCTGCAGATGGTTTAAATTATTTTCTATGTGTTTAACTCTACTGCACTCAAGAAAATTACTTAACACCCAAACCACATAGCGTATCCATAAAATTAGACTCATTGCTTCTAAGACCCTGGGTCTTTGAACCCTAAATGCTGTCATTTATTTACAATCTATATGAGATGAAGCATTAACTATTTACTTGAAGAAAAGTTTTCCAAAATCCTGAGATAGACACATTTTCTCAAGGAAAAAAACAGACAAAAAAATGTATGAAATGGTTTTTAATTCCCAAGCATACATTTTTAAACTCAATTTCAAAGGTCCACTTAGTTAAACACTAAGCTAAAGAACTAAACATTCTTTTTTGTAATGCTGGACACAACCTGTGAAAATTTTCTGCATTTAGATTCAACAATGCTCTTGTCTGCAGCTCATCTCCAGAGAGACAATTACCATTTCCTTTGCCTTGATCTTGTTTGTTTAACTTGACATAGTGAAGAAAGGGCTGACATTGACCAAAATCCCCAGCATTAATTTATTTCATGTTCAGCATTCATCATTGCCATGGTGCAAGCAAGACCGGGCATTCATTTGAAATACCTGCCCAAGAAGCACTACAGAAAAAACCCAGCTGCTTGAAAACCAATACACTCTCCATAAGAGCAGAGTCCTACGGACAGTTACAAATAACGTATGGGTTTGTTGAGTTTCTTTCTTATAAGGAACTTTTAAGGAATGATGTGTAACATCCCATTTGAAGGGAAAGTAACAAAATTTACTTCCCTTCTGGTTATGATTACACAACTGAGTCTCGAGTAAATGGTAAATTAGAACTAGAAATACTTGAATTACATGGTCTTCACCCCAGAATATAGATTTCCTTTCTTTTGCTTTTCAGGTTCATTATAATGTAAGAATATAAGCGTTTTATTTTGGGTTCTCAAGTGAATGTGATTCTCAAATGAATACAACTCTGATTTCTTTAAACTTCCTCGATTAAAAATATACTTTTCACGTAAGAAATAAAGAAGGGTCTGGCGGTGGTATCCCACAGCATACTCTTTATAAAGCACACTTCTGGTTTTAGCCCTTTAAGCCAGAATTAACTTAGACTTAATCCAAATTGCCCAACACAACAGAATGTGTCTTACAAAAAGCAAAAGAACATGCACCACGTAAAGCCTTATCCTCAAGGGCAGACATATCAACCTTTGCTGGCTTCAAACTTTCTTCTTTTTCCAAATGAGGTGACAACTGTGTGGACTTCAAAATCCATTCCTGAATATCCACTGATGACCAACAGATAAAAAGTAAATACACGTGTTTCCTTTCACCACAACTCACCTGCAAAAATTCATTGAGTTCAACCTGTCCATTTTTGTTCAAATCTACTTCATTCAGAATTTCATGTAGTGTATTTTCATCCATTTGGACACTGATACTCTAAGTAAAAGAAAAGCACAAAATAATGAAGTTTTGTTAAAATTTATGCACATCCTGGGACTTCCTAGGTGGCGCAGTGGTTAAGAATCTGCCTGCCAATACAGGGGACTGGGCCAGGATGATCCCATGTGCTGCGGAGCAACTAAGTCTGTGCTTAGTTGCTACAACTACTGAGCCTGCACTCTAGAGCCTGTGAGCCACAACTTTTGAGCCCATGTGCCACAACTACTGAAGCCCACACGCCTAGAGCCTGTGCTCCACAACAAGAGAGGCCACTGCCATGAGGAGCCTGCACCCCACGATGAAGAGTAGCCCCCATTTGCCACAACTAGAGAAAGCCCTGTGCAGCAATGAAGAACCAACGCAGCCAATAAATAAATGGATAGAGAAATAAAAATATTTTAAAAATTATGCATATCCTTTTATCAATGTTACCAGCCTTTCAAAACTTCAGAGAGAAATTTAACTTATAGAAAGCACTCGATGAGAAAAAAAATTATCTAGTACAATCTTTACATTCCTCTGCTATCAAAGATATTGAACCAAAAAATAAAATTACCTCTAATACACGCTGAACATCAACAATGGTAATAAAGCCTTTTTGGTCTGCATCAAACTTATGAAATCTCTTCTTATACCTGGAACACAACATTGAATAATGGAAAAATATACTTAGGTAAGAGAAGACAAAAAAGAGAGAGATATAGAAACTTATTAGATGTACCTGTCAATGTCTGAAGGCAGTAGGCTTATTTCAGAGCGATCTGTTAACTGTTCTGATCGAGATTTATAGCCCATTTCATAATATAGAAACTTCTTGGCTGTTTCAAGTTCTTCCTAAAACACAGACACACACAAAGTTCAAAGATTTATGGAAAGAATTATTGATTTTTTTCTCCCTTTGTTTTTTTCACTTGGTTTTCTAAAATGAAAGCTCATCCTTATTTTTCTGGTCAGGACAATTTTTTATTTCCTCCAATTTTATTGAAGTATAATTTCATTCAATAAAATTCACCTATTTGGGGCACACAGCTTGATGTATACTCCACAACGATCAAGATATAGAACATTTCTATCTCCCCAAAAAGCTTCCTCATTCCCATTTGCAACTGATTCCGTCCCCTGACCTCTAGCCCCAGGCCACCGATCTGATTTTGTCACCAGAGTTTTGCCTTTTCTAGAATTTCATATGGAAGGGTTCATATAGCATGTGGTCTTCTGTGTGTGACTCCTTTCATACAGCATGACAATTCTGAGATTCACTCACGTTGTTGCATGCTTTAATATTCTGTTTCTTTTTACTGCTGAATTTTCTTCCACAGTATTGACTAGCAAAATCTACAGGCCCAAAGCTTTATGGTTTGGTGACAAAAGAGCAATTAAAAGTGAAGGAGACATCCAGGACTTGAACAGCTATTATAATGTGGCATGTGGTACCAAGACAGACACCACGGGGTTAACTCACTCTAAAATTCTGTCATTAGGATGCTGGTAGTTGGGTAGAAATTATAGAGTCATGAAAAGAAACAAGTTATTCTATTGAATAGTTACTCTTCCTGTTTTCAATGTCCTCAGCTTTATCTGATACCACCTATTGCTGAGAACACTGTCTTTCTTAGATTTCATCACACCAGTCTCCCAACTAAGAACTTCCAAAATGACTCTACTGTGCTGTGTATCGTTCACAAATATCTCTTTCGTCTCGTACACACACACACACACACACTTCTCCCCACCATGAGTATACTTCTCAACCCCACTGATGTGATTTACTTTGGCCAATGAAACATGACTGGATATGACATATGTCACTTTTGAGTAAAAGCTTGAGACACCAGTGCACAGTTCTGCTTAGCCTCTCTTTCTCCTGTGCCACAAGAAAGGCATGAATCAGAGAGGTCTGAAGTCAATCTGAAACTTGAAGAAGAGCAGCCTTCAGGTAATATGAGTGAAAAGTAGTTCTGAAATTATTATATAGCATAACCTAGAAAATGCTTATTAATACAAGTTTTAAATTCCTCAGATGTCCCTCTGAAAGGATTTTAAGTCAATGTGTAGACCCAAATTCTGGTCCGCAGAACAGTGCCAGCGCAAAATGAATCTAGGAAAATAAAACAAGGGCACAGACTCTTGCATGAAATGTGTTTATATTTCTTTGCTTATGTCAGTGACAAGACCCTTCACTCCTTTTTCTTTGGGAGATAATTTTTTTTTCTGAGATTATGTCCTTCCTACTTTCCTTTCTCTTAGGAGACATATATATTTTAAAATATAAATATATGTATATAATACATATATTAGCTGAGAGAATTTTTTAGCATTTCTAACTTTTCATTTTGCTATGTAAGAATATTAGGAATTTAATTTTTATCATATATTATATGTTTATTATATTTTAACATATAATATATTTATTTTATTACATGCACACATACACATGATATATAAGGTATACCTAAAAGTTGTCTTTTAAGTCACCACAGGCATTCTGCACAGGCAGATTATTCTTTTCACACAAGAAAATCCAATAGTTATAAATAAAATTATTCTTCTATGGTGCCAATTTTGCCTCGTCTTTTTCTACAAAACTGGTTCAAGATTCGTCTTGGAAGTGGCATCTTTGATACGTCCCTCCAAGAACAAGCTCTTCCTCGAGTCATGTCCCTTTATTACCTATGTGATTTATCCATACTCTGTATCAAGCAAGGAATCACGGAACTTAAAGATGGAAGGGCTTTTTTCCTTGGAAGTCACGCAAAGGACCTCCGTAACCCCACACTTCCTCTACAACATTCCAGAAATAGAAGCATGAGGTCTCCATCTAAAGAAGAGCTCCAGCAATAGGGTGGTAACTCCATTCCACTGAGAGCAGCCCATAAAGGGAAGGCTCCAATTGCTAAAAATATTTATGCTGAGATTAAACCTATCTTTGCAATTCTTAAAATTTGTTCAGGATTAGTGCAACTTTTCTACAGTGAAGTTTTTTAAAGTCTAAGGTTTTGTTGTTTTTTTTTTTCCTGTATCACACCACAACGATTATCTAAGGATAGAGCTTTCCTCCTTAAGAATTTAAGTCTAGAATTACTCTCCTGCATAAGACATGATTTTAAATCCCTTCACCAAACCACAACTAGTCTGTCATATAATAAAATGATCTGAAGACAACGCAACACTCCAACAGAGATCTGGCAAGTACCTAGAAAGAAGTAACTATCAGCGTCATCAATCTACAGATACAATTTCTATTAGGCAGCTTAAGACTGTAATTGCATGTGGGGGCAGCCATGATCCACTGTTAGCGGCTATGCATTCACAGTTAACAAAAACCATATTTCTTTTTTGTATGTGCTTGTCAAATTCTATCATGCGTGGATGGAGTTTTTTTTTCTACCTAATGCAAGGTTTGCCATTCATCTCTATTAAATGATACCTAATGTAATTCCATCCATTACTTCAATTTGTCACCATTCACTCTCTCTCCAGTTTCTTATACGTAACCAGAGATGTATGCCATCAATGTCATTATCTAGGCACTCGAACCATGGTAGACTAGGTCAAGACCAAAGACAGAGTCCTCATGACCTGCTATCAAAGACCTCTTTTGGGGACAGTGATCCATTTGACTGGCTACAAATCCACCAATTTTAAAAGATATCACATGGGGCTTCATAAAATGCTTTCTGGACTCCAAATACATTATCTCTGTAACATTTCCTTGATCTAACAATCTTGTTCCTCTTCCTGAAAAGAAAATGTGTCTGAAATGATTTTTTCTAAATAATTCATTACTACCTTCCAGTGATCACTACTTCTTGCTAAATGCTGATAAAACAAACTTAAAATGCCACAACCTAGAAAACTGCTCACGACCAATGCCAGGACCACTAGTTTACAGGTTACAAACTATATTTCCCCCCCTTCTCCCTTTCTGGAATGTGGTACTACATTTGCCTACCTTTTGTCTTCTGGTGCTGTTCCTATTTCCCATAATATTTTAAAGCTCAACAGTAGTTAAATAAATCCCATCTGCAAATTCTCTGAGTACCCTGAGGTATAACATTTCTGGGTTGGCATACAAACTCATTTAGAGCAGCCTCCTATTTGAATGTCTATTTCCTCTTACCAATATTTATTTTGCTCTTCTCACAATGAAAATCATTCTCCTTGACAAAAAGGAAAAAGGAAAAAGGAAAAACAAACTGGTACTAAGCTATGAGTTGAAAGGTTCTCTCCCTTCTCTGGCGGTCAAGGATTTGGTGCTAGTCACCTTGAGCAACGATCTAGGTTAGGCCTTATTTGCATTCTTTTCCATTTTTAAAAGTTATTGTTGGTATTTCTAGCATTTTTGCCAATATTTGGCCAAATCCTGACACTATTCATAAACATTCTTATTAGTCCTGGATACCCTTTCATAGCTGAGTACCAATCTTCCATCTCTTTGATATTTGGTGCTTATTAGCTTGCTTTGTCCATAGCCACTCCATTTCTTCCCTTGCTTCCCCTTTACTCTCCTTGGTGGAATCAATTTTGAAGTAATTTCTTTTTGTGAGACACCCTCAATCTACTCAAGTGGTCTCCTCTTTAAAATCTCCCAATGAAATGTATGTTTTGTCTGAAGTTTATAAAATCTACCTTATCAAATAATACAGCAACATTTCCCAAAATACATCCTAAAGTAATACAAGCCTCCCTTTCTACCAGCCCTTCCAACAAGTGAGAGTTGGGTCTGTCTCCAAATAAAATGCCTTTTGGAAACTGACATGCACGTATACATTTTAAAGGCACCAAATAATCTGCATTAAAGAAAATGGTTTCATTTGTTTAACTCAGAATTTCCCAAACTCTCACTCCCAAACCATGTAGTCATCTTTTCACTGATATTAATTTATATATTGATATTTATAATTATGTATTAATTTATATAATTGTGTAAAACACAATTTGGCAATGTCACATTCGCTAAATGTCTTCACCAACTCCTGTATCAATCCCCAACTCCCCTAAATAATGCCTTCCTCCCTAATCAGTTCTTCCAAGTTGGTTGCCTTTGGTCTTGAGTAACAGTTCTCTAAATCTTTATATAAACTTTGGAAAATGCACACACATTTCTAAGATATATTATGTGCTGTAGCCACTCGATTAAATTTGAAGATCCTTGAAACCATGAGCTATTTATTATTCCCCTAAAATATTTGGCATAATGCTTAGTACACAAGTCACTCATTACGTATTGACTGGTAAAAACAACCACAATTCATCTACAGAGAGTTATTTATCACCTTGTTCCTCTTTCACTTTTGCAGGTTAAGTAATCCCAATGCTTTTAACCTTTTCTCAGAAGTCCAGTTTCTAACCTTTAATTCTTTTTTCCCCCTCCTTTGTTCTCTCCAGACTGTTCACAGTTATCATTAATACTCCTATATCTCAGATACTGAGTAATAACTTTAGGTCTTTTATTTCTGTTATTTTGTTTGTTAAGGGGGATGGGAGAATATTTCTGGGTACATAAATCTGCTCATAAAATCTAAACCGAAGTTAAATCTAATTTCCTCGGGAGGGCCGAACACAAGCGGTTTAGAATTTTCTTCCTCCTTCTTACCTCCTACAGCCTGAATTCCTGGCACACAGTACCTTCCTGCATATTCAAATCATTCCAACCATAATTTTTACAGGAACACGTTATCCCCAATCCTTCTACATGGTAAACATGACTGGCGGTAGCACAAGAGTAAGTTTCATTCTTGTGTTGCCTCTGTATACAGCTTTAATTGGCCAAACCAAAACTTAAAACCGGAAGAGTATAAACCAGTCCTGCCAATGCAGAGGCAACAGGGCGGCGTGGGAAAAGGCTACGGTCTGGGATCAGAACACCTGGTTTCAATCCTTTTCCACAAGCTACTGGTTGTATGAAATCTCCCTGGGACTTACTCCCTGAGCCTCTTTCCTCAGCTATAAAATGAGGGCAAAGGTTGTGCTTGACAGCAGTGTGATCAGGATTAAGGGCTCTTTTCCAACAGTGATTTCTACCATCACTACACAACATACATGGCATTAAAATTACTGCAGGAGGATATTTTAAATGTAGGGCCATGGTTTCACCCCTGAAGACTCTGACTCTGACAGGCAAGCCTTAAAATCTGCCTTTTTTCCCTACTGCTCCCAGTGACTGATATGTAACCATCTTCAGGAATCTCCACCACAATGAAAATGCTTTAAGGACAAGACCTACACCCAGTCCTTCCTATACCTTTAGCATATGACATACATGCTCAAGAATGTTCATTCACTCATTCAACAGACATTATTTAGGGCTTTTTATAAGCCAGGTACTGAGGGTACACAAACAAAACAGATCACGTCCCCTCCCTTGGAGAGCTTATTTCCGGGAGGAGAGGTTGACAGGAAATAAATAAAATGTGTGGTGTGTCAAATGAGAATTGATGCTAAAGAGAAAAATATTAAGGAAGGAGTAGAAAATGCCATTTGGATTGGGGGGTACTCTTTTATTCAGCCCAGGGAAGGGAGACGTCCCTGGAGTGGAGACCAGTAGGAAGTGAGGGAGTCGGCGATGAGGATATATCCAGGGAAGAGCATTCCAGGGAAAGGGACCAGTAGGGCTTGAAGAAAGAAAAGCAACTTGATCTGTGGGTTGGATGGAGTAAATAAATGGGAGGAAAACTGAGGGGGATCAGAAAGGTGGTGTCCAGATCACAGAGGGCCCCTATTAGAATAATCCACGTACGAGATGCTGGTAGCTTGAGTCACAGTCATAGCAGTTGAGTGTGTTAAGAAAGGGTTGCTTTTCTCTTTCTGACTTACTTCACTCTGTACGACAGACTCTAGGTCTATCCACCTCATGACATATAGTTCAATTTCATTCCTTTTATTCCAATAAAGAGCTTTAAAAAAAAAAAGAAAGGGTTGAACTCAAGCCATTATTTGAAGACAAGTATGATAAGGTTTGCTGATGGGTTTAGATCAAGTATGAACGTAAGATTTAGGCCCAAGCAACCAGAGAGTAGAACAGGTATTTATGACATGAAGAGGTCAGTAACAGCAGTAGTTTGAGGGAGGCAGGAGGAGACCTGGGAGAGATGGTGCCGTGGACTGAACTGTATCCCCCCAAACTCATATATGGACGGCTCAACCTCCAGAGAGATGGGATTTGGAGATAGGGCTTTGGGGAGGTAACTAGCTTTAGACAAACCTTGCTGGAATTAGCACCCTCAACAGAAGACACCAGAGTGTTTGCTCTCTCTCTCTGTCTCTCTCTCTCTCTCAGAAGGCAGCTGTTTCAAAGCCAGGAGGAAGGCTCTCACCAGAACCCAACCCTCTCACCCTGGCACCCTGATCTCGATTTCTAGCCTCCAGAATTGTGAAAAATAAACGTCTGTTATTAAAGCCACCCGCTCGGTGGCAGCCTGTTGTAGCAGCCTGAGTAGACGAGGACAGGTGGTGTTCAGGAAGCAGGGAGGGATCGACGGTGTCAGAGCCACTAACGGGTTGGGGAAGAGGATGACGAGAGCTGACAGCACGGAGGAGACCGGTGAGTGTGACCAGAGCCGCTACAGCAAAGTGGCCACAAAAGAGCCTGAATGGAATGGGCTCAAGACAGGCTGGGGGCAAGGAACTAAACCAGCGAACACAGGAAGTATTTTCTGAATAAATACATGAAAATGCCTCTGCATATCACAATACTTTGGTTTAACTAAAAGTCACGGCAATCTTCTGTTTATTACAAGACGCCCACGGCTGTATATGTGGGTACCTGAGCCTCACTGGCTTTCTTTTTTTAATTTGGATATAAATATAAAATTTCAAATGACACAAATCAATAAGCATTTGGTGGTCAGGCTATAAAACCACCATTTCCTACCAAAGGCAAACTTGCAGGAGTGTGAATTTCACTGTAGAATATAAACTAAGAATGTTTTCAATGAAAACCAGAAAAGGTTCTACCCACAATCATTATTATTGTACTTTTTCAGGAATTACAACCACAAATTTGAGAACATTTTTCTATAAGGGATTTTCCAAAAACCACCAAGAAGAATATTTGGTTACAAGGATATTTGTTACAAGAATTTGTTACAACAAGATATTTGTTACAAGAATATCTTTCCAGTTCCTAAGGCTTAACAATATTAAACACAGGCACACAGAAATTGGCAGGCAATCTAAAATCACCATCAAAAACTAAGCTGGCCTCTACTAACAGATTAAGACATTACATGTTTATAATGGAAACTGCAGTGTTCAAGATGTCTATATAATACCTCTTTTTTAGAATCACTCCAATTCAGTTCTCTGCCCATCAGTTCAACAATCCTGGGTAGGGCTTCCTCTGCTGCCTGGACATTTAGAAAGGCCAGGCGAGTACGACGGGAAATCATATCCACTGCAGTGCAGGCGTACTCCTTAATCCCATATTTCACCTGAGTTTGAATTAAAGTAAAATTATTAATGTAGGCCCTTTTTTAAAAAACGGGGAAACAAAGCTTCACTTAAAATCATGCCTAGGAAAAGTGACACTTTTCTTTACATACTCTGGTTTTCTAGCAGGCATGAAACATAGCGACATCATACAAGTTCCCCATCTGCCTGCCAAAGGAGATTTGGAAATTGGCACAATTTGGATAAGAGTTAATGCCTTCTCCTTGAATAGAACCTGGCCCAAACATGAAGAAGAACTGCCTCACTTCTCATTTACCATCCACAGTAATCACCTCTTTGTGTATACATGACATGGAAGTTGATTTACATAGCCGAGGAGGCAAAGAACAAGTATTTAAAAATTATGATCTCAGCTCTTTAGGCCGTCCAAAGTTTTCTGTCTCAGAGGAATCACAATCAGATCACAGAAGTTTTGCAAACAATCAACAACAAAATGTTACTGGACACTCATGCTTTTAAGGTGTAGTGAATTATAAATAAATATAAAGTGTCAAGTCAAGATATGTCATCAGGCAGAGCGTGAGTAGTACAAACTTGAGGAGCTACAAGTTCTCAAACAGGGCAGACAACCGTGAACCAGTAAGACCTGGGATAGCTCCATGGAGGAGAAAGAAGTCCGTATCTTCTATTATTATTGTCACCACTATCAACCTCACTTCAGAGGTGAAATCAAAATTTTGTAAATGAAAGATACTGTGCTGGGCAGGCATTTTACTCAGAGTTTTAGCTGATGTAGGTGCCCTAAAACTTAGATATGTATGATTTCTCAACAGGATGACAAGTGAACAGATGAAAGGTATCCCACAGCAGACAGAAAATTCCCACGTGGCCATTCACATACCTCTGCTTCAATGTACGGAAATTCTGATACAAGACGCACTCCAACAATGGGCCACCGTTTTCCCGTCACACTTGCCATTTTGGCCACCTCAAAAGCCTTGTCACCGTAGGTGGCGGCAAGATGCTGGGCCACCTAAGGAAATGAAACTGCATCAGGCAGGTCCTTTGAATATCAATAGCTTCTAGGTACAGAGCAAAAAATGTTCATGCTTATCTTGTCAGTATTTTTTACAGCCTGTAACTAATAATCCTAGGAGAGCATCAGATTTTGATTTTGTGGGAGGAAACCACTTGGGCTCTGAAGGTTTAGGCCAGCACTAGCTCTACTACACATGTATCACCGTATCGGTAACTGATGAAGCTTCAGCTTCATTCTGCTCCCAGCATCACTTCTGAAAAACAGCCTTCCTTGGGCCCTAGATAGAAAGAATTTGGGAGGTCCTGTCTGCTAGGAACAAGCCAAACAAACCCCAGATTCTAAAATAGAAACCAAAACATGCATTGCTTTTTAGGCAACTAAAGCAAAATATGATTTTTTCCCCCATTATTTCACTCCCACAGTACACAGACAGAAATAAACCCAGCAATAGGAAACTCGAAATCATAGAGGCCACGTGCTTGCCGATCCTATTACTGGCAACAGTGAGATCAGGTCAAGAGTAAGGTGATGTGGCAACGCACGCCCACCTCACTTTCAAGTCCGTAATCCTGAACAAGCCTGATGTAGAGTGTGGGGCTCCAATCTTTGCCCCCTTGAAGGAAAAGCCCAGCTGTTCTGCTTGGTCCTGCTTTCAAATTGTGGGTCTTGACCGCAGCATTTATGGTATCTTCTGCCATAGATCGATAGGTCGTCCACTTTCCACCTACAAATACATTGATAAATAATTCGTTAGGTTACCACCCCTTGTTTTTCTTATAATTAACCATTTATCAACTTATTAATAACAAAATTCACCTGTTGTTTATAACAAATGTGGTGAAGCAATGCATACGATTTTACTCAGAATCATAAAAAGAAAAAAAAAAGTCCCAGTTCATTAGCATTAAAAGAGATTCTGGTATGAGAATTTAACTCAAGCTGCTTTCTAAAGCACACCCAAACAACAAGGTAATATCCCATACCTGCTATAGTGATGAGGCCGCTCTCACTGACATCCACAACGTGATTTCGAGAGATAGACTGTGTATCTGCAGACTTGGGATCTGTAACAAGGGGGCGAATACCGCTCCACGCTGCCAGGACATCCCCTCTTCTTACTGGGAAGGATCAATGCCAAGGGTTAAGAGGATTACTGAAAGACATCTCAACAAAACTGAAATAATTACAAAGCAGAAAAGAGTTCTGTAAAAGGAACACACGAAGATGTACTTTTAAAGAGAGGAAAAGGCCTTAAATATTAAGAACTAAATGAGTGGGTAAGTTACAAGAAAAATTCAAAGAATTATTTTGTTATGAAGATAATCTGAATTGGAAAATCACTGACATGGGTCCCAAAGAGGAAACAAAAGAAACAAATGTTAGCAACCCTCAGCTGGGACAATCTGCACTAGTTACAAAGAACAACAAGTGACATTTCCTCCTAGAATATATCTTGCTATCTCTGCTCAGGGAAGACAAAGATACTTACTAGGAGCAGAGGGCAGTCTGGATTTCAGATCCCACTCACCCCTTGGTTGTGTGTTCTTGTACAGTGAACCACCTATATATTCAGACACAACAGACTTTGAAAAGTACTTATATACCTAGCAGACTCTGGTGTAAAGGGTTACAGAGACTCTTTGAAATAACTGGAATACTGGACTAGTCAAAAAAAAAAAAAAAAAAAAAAAAAAAAAAAAAGCACCTAAAATGTATAGGGGAAAGATCCTGAAAACAAATAACACTGCGTAAAAATCTCTCCATCTTGATCTCAAAAGGAAAACAGATTTCTGGTAAAGATAACTTCAACTAAGGTAATCTGACATATTTTAGTTTAGCTCCTTAAGGGCCACACTCTAAACATGGCTCTAATCCAAAAGAAGAGGTACCCATACACCTCTACAGGGGTGTTTAGTCAAACCCATATCCCAACAGTGAATCTGAAACAATGGGAGAATTAAACTCATAAACTGGTGAGGAAAGCCTAAGGCTTACAGTCCTGTTAACTGGTGACCACAAGGGTGTCTCCATGCTGGGCTTCCACCCCTAGGTCTCTTCCTCTGACGGGTGCATCCTCTTCAACAGGTTTAATCCTGATGGCTTCCATGGAATGGGGGTTAATTCCTGCTCCACGCAATTCCACAAAAGTCTTGTAAAACCTCAACATAAATCACGCAATATTTTAATCTTAAAAAAAAAAAAAGCTTAACTAGGAAATTACCACTATTTTCCATTAGAGTTCAAATTGCCCTCTGAGTCAAAAATAAAACTTAGCCAACCACTTAGAACGTCATTGTGGTCACTGCAAAGTCTGCAGAGTGTGTCTCTGAAATTCCTTAGGTAGCCACGCTGATCAGGAATTTGGTTTCAATTCTTGCAGCCTTCTGACTAATCTTAAAATTATTTGATGGAAAACTAGACTTTCTAAATTTAAAGCACATGCAAATAATCTTCGTGGCAAATGCTCTATCTTTTCTGGTATAACAGGCAAAAAAATACATCTATGCAACTGTATTTTCTGAAACAAAAAGACCGAACTAAAACATTTGAGTTTTTCATTCATGGAGAAAAATGAAATAAAACATTATGTATACTGGTATCATTTTTAATCCTTACTTCCTTACTTTTGAAATTGATATTCAAAAAAGAAAAGAAAACACTATCAGGAAGAGTTCATTACATGTCAGGAACCTTAATTTATTTTGCTTGATATCTTAGCATTCAGCTTTTTAGCCTGAGAATTATATCACATGAATGTTGGGATATTTATTTATTTAAAAAGATACTTTTAAGGATAATCAAATTTTAAATCATATTTCAAGTGTGAATCAGGCTTTATGGCCTGCAGCATTTTTATGTTAATAGACCAGAGTGTGGTTGGGTCAGGTGCTCTACCATCTATCAGTTTTCTCGCAACCTTGAGATGTAATGATTTTTATGGATTATTCAAAATGTCATTTGCTGCAGAAGAATAAAGCACTTTTTACCTCTCTACCATCCAAACTAAGTAATGACCAGTCAGGGCTATGGGTATAATCTAGGTCCACAGGGCACAGCATAGCTAAACACATGAAACATGAATTCTAACCTCTTGTAGAAACGACAGCAACAAACTGAACTAACAGGTTTCTCTCTTTATTACTTATTCACCCACAATGGAAACTTTGTACACTGCTAAACAAACTCTAACTAAAATTCTCTTTAGAAAGAGATTCAAAAGCAGTGGACAGATAGCATAGTGAACCTTCCAATATTGCCAGGAACTTCTACAGCCATATTGTAACCACGGGGGGAAACAACTGTAGGATGAAGCCCACCTGGAGGGTGGTGGAGCGGAGAGAAATAAGGGCCCTTTGCTGAAAACATTGCTCAATCACTACATTAATCACCTCTTGAGGCTTCTAATACCTGGAGATCTTCTTTTACGAGATAATACATTCTTTATTTTATAACAACAAAAAATACAAACTCAATGACCCTAATAAATTATTTGCTTCTCTAAATGTCTATGTAAATGCCTCTAGCTTCTGTAGAGTGGCACTGTCCCCTAGACATTTCTGCAGTAATGGAAGTGTTCTGTGTCTACACTGTCTAATTCACTAGCCACTAGCTGCACGAGGCTATTAAGCACTTGAAATGTGGTCCATGCAACTGAGAACCTGAATTTCAACTTTTATTTCATTTTAACTAATTTAAATTTAAATAGCTACACGATATGCACATGTACAGGCTATAATATTGCATAAGGCAGTTCTAGAGTAAAACTGCCAAGTAGTAGATCTCAGACTTGTCCTGGTTGGTCATCAAGCTGGGTATCTCCCCCATGGCCACCCTGCCCATGTCTCCAAAAGAGCATCCTTTCAGTGAAATTTGACTGTGAGAATATAATGTGCTGTCATAGTATGAGACCCCACCCCCACCACAATACTTCACTGTTGTAATATGTTCCATATTTATCATTTCAAAGTATCCTCCTTTCCTGCTAATCTCATCAATTCAAAGAAATGAAAATATGTTCACTAAATTAAGCACTCCTGCCCGCAAGTTCTTACCCAGAAATCAGTTCTATCATTTAGGTTGTCGCCAAGAGTGGATAGTGAACATCACCTACTTTAACTCTCCATGGTGTAACATGTGAAGAAAATAACTCAAGTCTTTTATGCTTCAGAGCTCAAAGATTCATCTTGATTTTCCTGGTCCTCAAACTGTCAGGCTAGCTAGACAAGATGGCATTACTGTTGCATCTTCCTTCCCATGTTGAAAGTCTTCTGCAATGTCAATTCTAGTACTTCTCGATACCTCAAACACTGTACCAAGTAGGAGTCATGTACAGTGATCAATAAATACGAAATGGCGTATTAAAATATTCTCTGTACTCTTTATACCAAACAAGAGCTGACAACACAAAATCCAAAGCAATACTTTGGCCTCTGAGCCAATATGCTAGACTTCAGGTTTCGAATGACTACATATTTAAACAATTGGATATCCTCTTTTAAAACAACTGAACATTTTAATAAAACAAGAGGACAGGAAACAACACTACTCTTAAAGTTGAGAAAAATTCTCATTCAACACCACTTATGAGAGAGGCTCACCCAGTTGACTTTTAAGTGCCGACTGCCCAGATGTCAAAAAACCCATGAGTACCTCCAGAGTATATAAAAGTACTTGTCAATATTTTCAGAAGGATAGTGAGGAAATAAAATAGTCCTTCTACCATCATGTTTAAAGAATTATTTTCATTGCAACCCTGATAAATAACTCATTCAGGTTTTAGTGTACAAAATATATAAAGAATAAAATATAAGTAGTAAAGCTGAATAGACATTTTTCACAGCTGGCTGAAAAGACTAAGTGCAGTGTAATTGTTTCCAATTATAAGTCATATTTTTATTCTTAAAAACTTGTCAAGATAAGTGTTGGTTTTAAGAGTTAACAGTAAATGGAGCCCACAGGAAGTGACAAGAGCTAAACGTGCGGCTTTGCCTCACATCAGCTATTCAGCCGTATGTTTTGGGGTACTCTTTCTCATGTGCGCCACTTTCAAAAAATCAATAAAAAGCATGTGACAATATCTAGATGAACACAGGGGAAACAGTGTCAGAAATCAATACTTCTCTACCAGCACGTTTAACCTGCGGAAATGAAGTGTTAATCACAGAAATAAGATACCATATTACATTTATAAACTAATGAAACTAGAAAAAGCAAAGCTTGTGACACTATAATTAAACAGCTGGAAGACATCCAAGCCTGTGTAAGTTGATAACCCTGGTACAATCTCTGGCAGTGAAAAGGCAGGTCTGCAGTGAGTTGATATGGCCAGCTCCGTTGTTAATTGAATAACAGGCCATCTATAAACACTACTAATTGCATATGTGAAAACCTGTGTACAACTAGAGAAGCTGCCTAGAGAAGCACTCCAGAAAAACTACATGGATAAAGCACTCTGCAAATCTTCTGTCTCCCTCAATCCCTTTAAGTCACAGCTTAGTTTCACCACTGCATCCTTCTGATTAACCTCTACACAGCAGACTTAATGATACATTTTTCAAAAGATCATTTTTCTTCCTAACCCAATACACACCACACAACTATCAATTACCCGTTTCAGAAAAGAACAAACAAGTAATCTAGAAAATTCAGCCTGTGAATGGAAAGCTTTCTAAATTGTAAAAGAAGACATGGTCTTATTCCCAACAGGCAAAATGCTTTTCAGAATTGTTCCGACGCATTTTGCAGAAGTGTGGCAGCTGCTGTGAACAGCATGGAGTGTTAAGATTTGACACTTTTTTTTTTTTCTTAAGGATATAGCCATTTGGGGAGGCTCGGAAACTGTTGTCAGAATTTTACTTATTCATCCATTTAATAAATCTTTTAAAAATGATTATTTCAACCCCAGTGAATATGAACCATTTCAAAAGTACTGCTCTAGGATCTTCACAAAGTTTTTATTTTTTAAATCTGTAGAGGAGACTGCTTGGCCCAAGGGATTGGTTATGACAAATGAAACCTCCTCTACTTTAACATTCAAATCCAGATAAGGCCAGCTGAGAGCAAAGGTGTCTAGCAGCTTCCATGAAATGAACTGAGAGACTTAATCTACTCCCTAGTGGATATAATATCACATCATGCAACAAACCCAGGACTACCAATTGGAATACAAGTATTAGAGCTAGACTGACTTGTTCACTACATCATGGTACCAACATGAATGAACTATGGGAAAGAAACTTAAAGTCACTGGGCCTCAGTTTCTTCATCTATAAAATGGGAATGACAAAATAAAACTAGCAAGGTTGTGAGGAATCAGAGATAGTATAAGCAATATGCTTGGCAGAATGTCTAGCATAAAAAGTGCTCAATAACAGTAGAGTTTTAAAAAATAAAGCATGCATTACCCACTGCAGACAAACAGAAAGATTAAAATATGTGTAGCAACAGCACGTAGTCAAAAAAACCTGAATGACGTCTGAAGCTGAGTTTCTCTTTCACATTTCATCAGTGTAGAAGAGAATATCGGATTTCACCAAAATTCCTTGGAAAAAATACAAATTTGAATGTCTTTACTTTAGATATAGACATCCTTTAGCTAACTAGCACTCTACCAAGACTGAGGGCAATTCCTTATCCACTCTGAGGCCTCATATACTCTTCAGTTCAGTAGAAATAAGACTGAAAAGAAACCATAAAGAATCATTGCTGGTTAATTGCTTTTAAAAGGATAAGTTGATAAGCAGGAAAGGTGTGATAGATGGTTAGCACAGGGAAATAAATGAAGTACATGAAAGAGCTGTCACTTCTGCTTTTACCCTGGATGTTTGCTACCTGGAGAATTCTTAATCTTAAGAGTCCTGAGACCACCAGGGGAAAGGCCTGATTTACAGTGTTCACATATTAATTTCAATCCACTTTTACAAAATTGACAAGAACTCTTTGTTAGTCTCACCAATTAACCTGACTACCAAAAGATATGCTAACTGAAAAGACCTCTATAGAGCAAGTAGGTCCCAGCAAGTATTACCAAGTCTTCTATCTACTAAAAAGCAGAATAAAAGTGAGGGTACAGGCTCAGTCTCTGTTCCAGCCCAAGGCTCATTTCACTGGTGGAAATCCCCACCCATGATATGGGCATGGTGGCCTTTTGGAACCTACACCTGTTTCCAGCACATTCAGCCTCTCAGCACGTATAAGCAGTTAGATTTCTTCTTAGTGCATTTGAACTTTAAGAACTTGGAAACTGTCAACTATAGCTCTCTGTTCTTGAATTAATTTTATTTTTTGCTCTAACAACCTAAACTTCCTGCTCTTGGGGCCCAATATAAACCCACTTTTTTTTTTTTTTTTTTGGGCACATGGGCTTAGTTGCTCCATGGCATGTGGGATCTTCCTGGAGCTGGGATCGAACCTGTGACCTCTGCGTTGGCAGGCGGATTCTTAACCACTGCACCACCTAGGAAGCCCAAACCCACTTTTAACAAACATTATTCCCAGGTAAATGTGAAATGAAACAGGATTCATTAACAATAATCAATACAGTAAAACACAATCATACCCAGATGAAGCTCCTCCTAGCTTGCAAAAGGCGGGGGGGAGGGAAGCACCACGCTGAAATTGCAATGTATTTTGCATGTATAACAGGATATTAAACAGGGCATGACTATTTCTTAAATAACCGTGAGAGAGAAAGAGTGTGTGTGTGCGTGGGAAAGACTATAAATTTGCCACACAGATTTCAATTACATGTCTTAAATACATTTACACTATTATTATAGATATCCAAAGAGACTCTACTCAAAATGAAATTACATCCATTACTTGAAATTAGAAGAAAAAAAACTATACAATATGGATCGATCAATTCAACTAGGAGAATCCCCTAAACCATTTTTAAAGCATTTTGTTTCGTTTGTTTGTAAACATGTGATCACATAATGAAAAACATTCTTCAGGGAAAAAGGATTCATAGATGCTGGTGAGTCACATGAAGACAAAAATTGTGCCTTTGCATGTCCTCCACTGAAGCCAACATTACAGGAGACTGCTGATATAAACAGATGAAGACTCTTTTTCAAAGATCTTAAACTTTCTATATTAATATAGAAAGTTTTCAAATTGCTATCAGCATCAAAACCCCTATTACTACTTCATTTTGACTTAAAACAAACATGAGTGGTGTACCAGATGTATAACAAGCTTTGTAGCTGAATAAAGAATTCTTACCCTTAAGGAGCTCCAAGTGAAAATATATCTTAGATTATTACCTATTGTATAATGTTGTGATATACTAGACCAATGTTCTAGGGGACTAAAAAAGATAGGTGGCTTCTGAAGTATAAGTAGTATTTTGCCAAAACGAGAAGCTAGGGGAAAGGACATTCCAGAGCAAGACTTCAACCTAAATAAACAAGGCATGAAGGTTTAAAAGTACATAACCTGATTGGGAAATATGTAAGTAATATAATATGATTAAACTACTGAATGCACAGAGGTAAAGTAGTTGAAAATAAACTTGCAAAGACAAGTTGTAAAAAGCCGTAGACTGCATATGAGACAGTTTAAAATTTTTCCTGAAGTTAATGATAAGACATCAAAGGGATATTTTTATGCAGGGAAGTGATGATCAGAACTGTGTTTTAGAGAGTTCTGATGGAAGGACCAGACTGGGTGGGGACAGAGACATATATTGAAGCCAATTAGGGGGCCGATGAAACTGTTTCAGTAAAAAATGACACAGATGTGAACCAGGGTAACGAAAGTGAGAGGCGATTTACAGGATACTTCAGATTGAGCATAGGTGGGAATTGGACTGGATGTGGAAAGAAAAGGATCAGCAAAGATAAGCATGCCATTTCTAGCTTGGGTGACTAGATGGATGGTGAGGCTATTAATTGAGATAACTAAATAATACTGGGAAACGTTTGAAACTAGCCTAGATTTAAAAAATGCATTATACCACATATGTCCACTGGAAAAAACTCTACGACATCCAAGTTAAAAAGAAAGCATGTTCAGGTTAGCACTGGTAAGAAGTAAACTTTGTTTTTCTCAATTAAAACACGTATACTTATCCTTCTTAGCTAAATCCACTGTTAATACTCCAGTTTCCACACAGTAACAGCTCACTAAATTTCTTAGAATACATATCTTTATCCTCTCATTTCTCTGATTAACTATTTCCTACGGATATCCTAGGTCTGTAAATCAGAGCTTCCCAAACTCTAGAAATTAAATAGTGATGCAAACATTTCATACTCTTCTGGAAGAGCATGGGTGTTTAGAGCTCCCGTTAATGGCCAGAAAAGGACAGTATGCACTTCATGTGAATGTAGCAAGCAGAGGGAAAAAAGGGCAACTTCTTCTTATTGTGTTATAACTTGGCCCTCATAAACCTTCTAGAAGAAGTGGTCAGCACGTTAAGAGTTAGAGTTGGCCAAGTGTGAAGATGAGTCAGACTGGACACACGGTAGTTACCCAGAGAGAGCTGGAATGGTTTGAGAGATACAAAAGAGGGAGGGTAAACTTAAAGAACTGTATCAGTTACCTTCAACGTCACAACTCAAGTAGTTACGCACTTCATTCAAAATGAAGTTGATGTCTTCTTCGGAAGGAATCGGATGGTGTGTGACATCAGTTGGAGTGTCGGTAGTGCCAGCTATAGTCATCTTTTGCCAGGGTAAGAAGAAAATAACTCTCCCATCACTGGTCGCTGGGTCAAGAAGTCCCATGCTCTCTGGGCTGGAGTAAAAAGAAAGGTGATATATTTCTGAAATTAGCTGAAGTTTGATCTTAATCCGCATTCTAAAAACATTTTATTCACTAATTCTCACATAAACAAACAGGAAACACGTGAATTATTATTTTTATTGCCACTACCCTAATCTAGAAATTCCTAAAAGAAAAAAAAAACATTCTGATAACACAAAAGGAATGCAACAAGTGTGATAATAATAATATGCCACAGCAGAACGAGGCACCCCACTCCGCAGTGCAAGGTGAGTTAAGTGGATTTCAATTTCCGGTTGTTTGGGTTTTTATATTCCTTGGACCATGCACATCAGATAATGTCAGCAGGATCAATGTCTATAATTTGTTTTATGATGGTCAGTTAAGGATAGCTCTTCAACCTTTTTTCAAGTCTATGAAAAGTATTTTCCTGGGACATTTGACATTTGGCATATCTTTCAGTATAAGGTCTCAGAAGTGAATAAGAAAAGTGAAGGGTCTAACTTTCTAGAAACTAAAATGTAATCAAAAAGGTCTTTATTCCTTTGTGTCTGAATAAGCTTGTACCACTTCACCAAATATGAGATTTCTTACTTTATTTCAATTTTACTGAAATCTCAGGAAGTGCATCCATGAGGAAAGGGCTCAGTTTTCGACTACTGCCTAAACAACAGTGTACTGGGGTAAGGTCAGAAAGGAGAGCCATATCTTAGCAATGCAGATCTTTAAATAGGCAGAAGACGCCAGTGTATTATGCTACTAAATCAAGGTTCAAACATGCCTCTTCTGACAGACTATGTAAAACCTTCAAAAATATAAATGAAGAATTTTTCTAATACCCACTTAATATTCTAAAACCGAACTGTAAAACACACCTGAAAGAACAGGCAACTATAAATAAACATTAACAAAACCTGTCCATTTGTGTTATTAAATCATTAGAAACTGTTGTTTTAATGGATCCATTAACCATTCTAAAATTTTGGAGCTGTTGTTAAAGTGGTAGGGGGAATCTGAAAAGCGTCCCTTTCAAATTGCTGGACACTACAAATCTTCAGATAGCTGTTTCGATTTGAATGAATTCTCATAAGGAGCCAATGTTAAAGGTATTTTCTGTAAATATATTTTCAGCTTCTATTAATAACATTTCTGAAATAGGAAACATAATTCTATTTGGTTTCAAGAAATTTCAAGAAATTCCTCTTATACTTACATATTGTAAAGGGCATACAGTCAACTATGTTTAACATTCCCTTAAAATCAAAAAAAAAAGAAATGAAATTCAGATTCAAATGTGTAAGGACGAGAGTCTAAATACCAAACCAAAAATGACTTTTTTATGAAAAAAATCTAGTCAGCTTAGCTAAGGCATCTTCTTCATTTGAACCACAAGGAGCACTAATATTTCTTTGCAAAGACCCATCAGCCCCATGAAATGCCTGCCATGTCCACACAGCCTTACAGAAAGAAATCACTGTCTGCAGCCTACATGAGACATAGGAGAGAACAGGCCTCAGTTCTTCTATTTAGCACATGGGAAAAACACCACAGAAGTATGTCAATCATTTAAACCTTCAGCTAAGATCTCATCTTCACTCAGGGTTACTTGCAGGAAATAATTTTACTTTTCAAAAATACATTGAAAACTACAAATATCAAGTATTTTCAGTCTCTATGTGTATAGTTTTTTCTGTGTATTTGCCATAAAACTCTCTAAAGATCTTAAAAGAAACTAGTTAAAGTATGTTTTTGTAAGCATGTAATTTGATCCTGGGTTGATATGCCCTTAGATTAAATCAGTTACTTCATGATTAGAAACTGACTCATGAGTTCAAACTTTCAATTTGGTAAATAGTACTATATTGAAACAAGAGGATAAGTTCTATATTCTAATATTTAAGGAACAAATTACATGTTGGTATATTTTATATATGATTGCAATATGGATCAGATATCATATGATGTGTCTAAATAACTCAATAAACTTGATCAACTTTAGCATAAAATTATAATATTCAGCAACCGAGATATGAAATGCTGTTAGAAAAGCACAACTACTGAATCCTTTAAAACCTTCCAGAGCAATAAAAGCAGTTTAAAGGGTGAACGTGATGGTTACCAACACACACATAACTGGAACCTGTAGAGAATCAACTGCTTAAGTGAAGACATATGTGTCAAACATAAAATTAACAAGCACAGAGGGAAGACAAAGCTATGAATGAATGGTATAAAAATTTAAGAATCCACTTGGAAATACCTCTCATCAGTTCTAAATTACCCAATTCATAACTCGTCCTTAGGGAAAAGTTTGTTTTCTTACGAAGGATTAATTCTGCAAGGTCGCACAAAAGTTCGAAAATGGCTATCAACTATAGTGATGGTATATACAATGTGGTGAGGCATAGGTCTTTTCTCAGTATGTATAATTCACTTGACATCAGCAGGAAAAGCTTGCTGCTAATTTATGTGTGTGTCTAGGATTAGGTGTAATGAACATTTTTCTCATGCAGACCACTGCTGTCCTGAAGTACCCTTATTTAAACTGAAATCAATTTATTAACTACTTAGCAATCAGTGTTGGAGCTGGCAGTATGCACACACATTATAGAAAAAAAAGTGACCTCTCGTCAGTAGTGAAAAAGCATCTGTAGGCTGAAAGGAGGAGATGATTATTTTCATGTATTTCAATCATTTGGTGTATTGTTGCTGCTTTTGTAAGAGCATCTACCCACAATTCTGATGAAAACTCCAGATTTGTTCTTAATGTAAAGAGTGCCTTCAAAAGTAAATGATTTCTGTGTGTTGAGTTTTCTGAAATTAAAACAATCCAGAGAGAAAGAGAGAGAGAGAGAGAGAAAGCTGCTACAAGATAATTCCACATGTGGAATATCAGTTAGGGTCATAACAAGCTTAATAAATGCCATAAAGATACTCTGAAAATAAGCCAGCAGGATACACGGCATACCTGGTCCTCACTCTCCACGTAGCCGCCTACGCTCAATAAACCAGTGGCTCCTGACCTTGCTGCATTGCCAAACTGACCAGGTTCTAGTTGAAACGCTATACCTGAAGTTATCATCAGCTGGTTTAGAGGGCAGCACCAGAAGGTCTGACTCATCTCTGAGGCCCTAGTAGAGCACTTGAGTTATAGCTGTTGAGGGAGATTGACGGAGAAATCCAGAGGACCATTTCAGTCTGAGATCTCCTGACCCCACCCACCCAAGAGAGTGACTTGATATGGAGAACAAAACATCCCTCTGACATGCCAGCGATACGGCTGCTCAATGTCAGTGCTGAAAGAGGGACCAAACGCTTAACACGGCTTGTAATCCCAAACCAAGGGACTCATCTGCAAGAGCCTGAACAGGAACTGGGCTGCCAGACCAATCCTCTAAGGTTTCCCACAGGATGTGTAGTGGTTGTGGTTCAAGGTGCTAAATATGGAGATACTAATTTCTCCCAAAGTAGAATGAGATCACTTACTGCATCTTAGACTGAAACAGACCCAGCTGTGACTAACACTTTCATGACTTATGGGCAGGGGCTCAAAGATAATGCCTAATTTTTAGGATTAAGGAAGGCATTCTATTTTGAAAATACTATTATACATGGAAGTGATATATATTTATATTTCTTAAAAACCACCTATCTGCTCTGTTATTAGCATATTATAAAGCATAATACAGAATGTATGTGTAGCACGACTTCCTTCATGAAAAAAAATTTAAAAGGATATACACCTGTGAAAATGTAAACATAAAATTTTATGAAAGGAGTCAGAAAGAAGTATTATCAAAAACTGAAGCTGGGGGCAGGAGGAAAAGAGGGAGGCTTTCACTTTTCATTTTATGTCTTTCTATTTTTCTATAGTGATTACTTTTGTTTATTTTTATCTACAGGGGTTATCTGGGCAGTAAAATGAAGAATCATATTTTGTTTCTATATTTTAATATCTATTTAAAATTTCCTTATAGGTATCATATTAAAATTTTAATTTAAAAAAGCAACAATCTCAATTTGGGCAAGTTAACACAAAAGTGTTTGAAGGATTCATTCAAAAAATATGTACTGGTCACTATTATGTGCCAGATTACGTACCAGGAGCTGGGGAAATAGCAGTTAAGAAAACAAGATAAAAAGTAAACAAAGGATCATTGTCAAAATGTATACAAATAGGTACTACCGTAAGATGAGGAACCAGAAGCTGAAATAAGCAGCTTCCCAAAGTCGCAGAGTTAGCGAGAGGTAAAGTGATGAACAAACCAGGAAGTTCTTTACCAAGGTATTACCTGAACTTACTCTTCATACTGCCTTTGTCTATGTACTAGAAAGAGCAGAATGCCTTCCCATTTTAATGACAGGCAAACTAAGGTTTGCAGAATAAAATGGCTTGTCCCAAACAATGTCATTATTAAATGGCAGAAATAACATAGGGAATAATACAGAATACTAATAAGTGTTCTCTGACATCATGGGACAATACTGAAGAAGACACGAAACACAATGCATAGGAAAATATGTTGACTCAAGTAAGATCTAAACAAATATAAGGATTATGGTGATGTGTGTGTCTACAGATTTAGGTATTACATCTGTACTCTAAGAAATGTTAAAAAAAAATAATAAAACGCCTCCAAAAAACTTACAAAGTAGCTGGCCTTGCATATTTTTATCCAACACAAAATAAATGTATATAACTGTGTCTGGAACTGTTTTTGAAAACTTCTCTATATACAAGAAACATCTGTAACATGTACATATATTTACTTCTCTCCTTTTCATTTGAACTAAACTTCTGCTTAGTAGTTTTTAAAACTCTATTAAACACCACTGCATAAGTTTTATTATTGAGACTGGAAGCACCTTGGCTTCTCCAGTCCTATGTTAAAATACTAATGACTGTCTACCAGCTACACATAGACATTTAGAAAATAGCAAAGAAACCTTGGAAGCTGGTGGATAAGAAATTTCATTAATATTCTTCTCAGTAGAAGTGTAATATCTTTATCATTAGAAGTGTGTTTGGTACAATTAAGTATATCTTGGACTCTTTTCAAGAAGATTTATGTACTGGAAAACTGATAATTAATAAGGCAGCATCATCTATTACATAGCGGGATAGCATTCTAGAAGAATGCAGATATTCAATGAAATATCATGGATCTGTACATCAGTTTTATCAAATATTAAAGATGTATATGTCTTTTATGGAAACTTATTAAAATATGGAAGAGACAGCTCTCATCCTAACCACATTACCTAGAAATTCTTACCTTTTACCCATAATCACATCACCTAGAGATAATCACCATTGGTATTTAATATATTTCTTTTAATCTCTTTTCTATTTACTTATATAATGTTTAGATCTTCCTACACATACAACCTTGTATCCTTCATTCTAAACTAATATTGCATCACTAATGTTTTCTTAGGAAACTAACGTTATTTATAATTATAATTTTTAATGACCATATAGTAACTCCCCCTTGCAGATACACCATAACTTACTTATCCATTCTTCTAAGGTTAGAAACTGAAGCGGTTTGTAATATTTCTTAACTACAAATAATGTCTTAATGAATACACTGAGCATAAATCATTATTTCACAAAATTATGCACTAGTTTGCCTATTAGGTTTACTACGTATGGAAATAAAAATGTTCCATATGCAGCATGGACACACGAATTTTCCCCCCAGATGTCTTGAAATGTATATGAGGGGGTAATCATTATCAATTTCTTAGGATCATATAAACATTTCTTTTCTAATTTACTAAAATAAAAAAATATTAAAAATTCAAACACAAAAATTGTGTAGTTTCATGTGCCTATCACCCAACTTAAATGATTTTCAATTAATAGCTGTTCTTATTTCATCTCTATCTTTATTTCTTTACCTTTAATTATCTGTGTTAACATAATAAATCAGAAATTATAACCAATTTTTACTTGCTATAATATTTTCAAACACATTTCAAAAGTTATAAACATAAGAATACTTGAGTGGTCCTCATTTTCAGATTCCTCATAAGCAAATCTGGGTATTTTACAAAATTAACTTTTTTAGTGTTTTACTGAAAATGTCCTTTATGGAAATTTTTGCAAAATTAATTTCAGGGTTCTAATGAAAATTAAAATTCAAAAATACTAAGGCTTAGCCTCTGATGGTTAAGTACACTGAAAAAGTACAAAAATAGATTCCAAATCACTTAACTCGTAGAAAGAAGTATTGCCATAAAAGCTAACAAATACACAAGACTGATGTGTACTCTGTGTTCTGGAAGAGGTTTTGTTTTGTTTTGTTTTTGGGGTTTTTTTTTTTTTTACTAATTTCTCCTCATCTTGAACAGTGAGCTAGACCATCTATTAGTAAGAAAGGTGTGCTACAAGAATAAATGTTGACAGTTTCTCGTGGCCCTCATTCCCTGGTAACAATGGCCGAGTGGGAACACGGGTACCTGTAATAACCAGGCATCACGATGTGGACGCCAGCACTTGGCTGGCAGATAGCGGCAGCGTCCTTATCATCCATTTTGCGCACAGTGTCTGTGAAAGGTCCTGTGGCATTGATAACACACTTGGCTCTTACATCAAATTCCTCCCCTGTGAAAGAAAAGCAGCGTCAATCACACACCCTGTTTGTTCCTCTGCTCACTGACACTTTGGATTATTAATTCATCTATGAACTTAACCTATGGCGGAGTATATTGTATGCCAAACTAAGTGACACGGGCAACCAGAGTCACTGAGAAGCCACACAAAAGGCTTGCATGTGAGTGAATTTACCGAAACCAAGTCCAAACTGCAGGAAGAAAAGCATGCTACTTTTTCATTTCAGCTTTTATTCTAGTTTGCAAAACGCCCAGCATTAAAGTGCCAAATAGGAAGAGAGTGAGTAAATTAGCCGCTTTCTCCTTAAAACTCAGATGTGTGAGCAGTGTTGCCGTGAGACGATATATTTCACAGGGCTGGTTTTGAAGGAAATGATGTAATTTTGAAATTTTGCCCACAAGGCCCTAGAACTGGACAGGCATGAAAATCTCACCAAAGTTAAGGTGATGGACTTTAACGACATGTAAAGACACTGCTTATGTGACTGAGAGGATACTTTGAAACTTGGCACACGCTGAAATTTCTTAATAACATGTTTTTGTAAAGAAAACAGGATGCATTCACAGCTGTGGGAATTTCCTGGGCATTTAGTATTATCACAATCATCATTATTGTTTAACACAAAGAGGAAGAACGGCCAGGTCCCATGAGGGAAAATTTTCATGTGAAACTAGTCACTGTTGATACTAAGGAATATAATTAATAGGACTCTGAAATCTGCCTTCGCTAAAAGAGAAGTGACAGAAAAATTATCATTCAGTCACTACACAGGCAAGGCAAGATGCTAAGAAATCCCTCCCTGCCAGAGCCTTTGCATACCTGTGAGGACATCCTTGCACCGCGCACCACTCACACGCTCCTTCCCTGTCTGGGGGTCTGTCTTCTTGAGCAAGCTCATGACCTCCATGTAATTGGCAGTGGCAGCCCCGTACCTGGCAGCAGTGAGAGCGATGGCTAGGTTCATCCGTGCGTCGTTGTGTTGTCCTGCAGCAGGGGAAAGCATCAGAGGAGGGACAGGAGTCACCTCGAGCCACGGACGGGTGGTACAGAAGTGTGTCACAACAGATATGTCACATCTGTCCCTGTCACCCAGAATATACATGATGGCTGGTCAGCTCTCTAGGGCATGATCTGAAAATACATGGTGGTTCTCGGTCAGGCATTTACCTGCCGCTTCTGCAAGTGCATTTTGCGTACCACAAAAGGACGAAAAATCTCCCTTTCCTACAGAGCTCACATCAATTATCTGAAAGTTAAGAAATAAGTAATTATTCTCTCAGTTTGGGAACATATGTGTATGTCAGACTTTTCCTGATACAGACAACCCGTATGCATGAAAGCGAAGCAATTCAAAACTTCAGAATCTCTGACACCCCAACTGGTGCTGAGTAACAGTTTTTATGAATACACGCTCTATCTAACATTCAAAATCAAGAGCTTAATCTTCCGTAGAGAATCTCTCAGTGTTCTATAAAAGGATTTTTCTGGGTTTGAATTCTGATCAGAGCTGCTTAAAACGTAACATTTTCTAAAACTGTACATAAAAGGTAAGAAATTAAGCAGGGCGAAATTTAATTACAGAACAATTCCTACCTGTACTGTTAAAGATTTATTGCTGAAAAATCCTAGTTAAAGAAAACGAAGGGGGAGGTGAAGGGGGGAAAGATGATTAATCACTTTAAAATACTGGCATCACTAGAGACTTTTTCTATTTATTATTGCCAGTGGAGTTAACGCTGACCAGGAAGAATGACTCTACAGTGCAGGGGCCAGGTTCTCTGTGCCCTGAATAATTAATTACCCAGGGCTAGATGTATTGAAGCAGGGTTCAAATTCCCACACACTGGGATCAGTTCTATCAAGATAATACTGATAAAGGGATGAATTTATAATGGATATTGTTGTTGATTTATGTTGCCAGCATACCAAACATTTAGTATAAATGGTTTATGTAAAGTTTCTTCCTTGTGATTCAGTCTGTGCAGGGCCAGAAGCACTACACAGGTAATCGGTTCCAGCTAAAAGGGCACAGTTATAACGAGAGAATCAATGACAGGATTCTGCCGCCCCTCCCCACAAACCTCTTATTCTAGAACCGCTGAACTAATGCAATCAGCCAAGAACCTTTCCCTCAAAATTAAAGCCTCTGTCAAGTACAGAACATACTTTAAACCTCAACATGCAAAATAAGGAGTTATTTTATCCAAAAATTAATAGAATGAAAGTAGAAGAAAGAAAACAGCAGCAGCAGCTCAACGATAAGTGGGAAGAAAGAAGGGTAGCATTTCTATCAATTTCAACTCGGCACGACCCTGAAGGTGCTAGGTACATTTAAAGTTTAAAGAGAAGATCTATAATGGAATTTTTATTTTGTTTCTTTGGACTGTTTGTATACATTTAACTTTGTGAAGCATATTCCAATATTAAGTGAGCCCTATGTTAATAAAAGTGAGTTTCTTAAACTTAACTTTAAAGAGATCACACATCTAAATTGAAGAAAGTATTCATCCCACCCAAACTTTCTAGTAGATTTATGTACATAACAATGAAACACCCTACAGGTAGTACAAGGAATCCAAGTCATGTTCCTATGGTAGGGAAACTCTCACCCATCCAAGTGTGCCTTGATTTATACACAGGAGGAGTCTCTGGAAAGTTACGTGAGAACCAAGTATTTTAAATCCTATTTGATGTCACTGTTCGAAAGGAAACAGGCAGAAATCCCATTTATTAAATGACAGATCCCTTTGTAAAGTGGTATATATATTTACACGATCATCTGGTAATGAAACTCTAACTTTTGAAAATATAAAATCTATACTTTTGTTTCTATACTAAGATATGCCTCGCTAATTAGCTTCCAAATCCCCATACTTTTGAAGGTAAATAAGATCAACTTCAGATAAGAGTGTGAGGTGGAAACAAGCTCCTTTGGTCCTTATTTTGCATGCCCACCCTGATACCCAGTAGCACTTGCCTTGACTCATCAAAAATGTTACTTATTTATGAAGGCCCTCTCCTGCCAAAATTCTTCTACTCCCTTTATTCTTGCTGTATAGGTTTGTCAAATTATCTACAACTCCCTGAACGTGCATGTCACTTCACACCTTCTTGCCTTTGTCCACACTTAATTCTTTTGGCTGGAAAAGCATTCTGGGAGCTCTGGACAACTCCTATTCCTCTCTCATGAGCTGATTCAAATATCTCCCCATGAAGACTCTCCTTATCTGAGTCGCTTCCCTCCAAGGTCAAGTTGTTCATTCCATCCTCTGCATCAACACTGTACCTTGCACATATCATTTTTATAGTCTTTATGAACTGGTCATACATGTATCCATAAACTTAAAAAAAAAAAAAAAAGGCCTGAGTATGAGTTCAGGCTCTGTGACAAATGCAAGGAAGCCAATGGTGAGAAAGATACAGGGAGACCTCTGTTCTGTAAGTAACATCTCACTGTAATTATTATATGATTTTCATGTCTCCTCAGCCCAGTCATAAAGTCTTACTTGTTGATCTTTTCTTTTCCTCGTTAATACCAAGCATAGAACAGGTATTCAATGAGTGTTAAGTTTAGTCAAATTCCATTTGATGTGTTAAATAAACAGGTTTATTTATAATCTTAGATTTACAGTCTTCTAGATTTATATAAATCTTACATAATTATATAAAATTTTATAGTCTTTATAGATTTATAGTATTATCTCTAACCATAGAATGGAATGCTTTGTCTCAAGTTAAAAAAAATTTCAGACATCAGTAAGTTGGTGGCAATAAACTTAAGGGGAGCAGGGAAACCCCAGAAACGTGTAAAATCTAAACTTAAACCCAAACCAGCCCTTATACTGAAGTTGAATACGTGAGACAGAAGGAGAAAGGGATGTGAATGATTCCCTCAAGGCTTAACCCGCAAGTTGCCCTTTGCTCTGCAGAGGAATGCAAACACAGTTATTATAAGCTCCTAAAAACTGAGGAGTTAAGTACTCTGACTTCCCTCTGGGTCCAGGAGCTCACACCTCCACCCAGAAGTCCCCTCTTCGCAGACATTCAGCTTAATTCATTGACCTGCTTGGATTCAGGGCAGACCTCCCCCTCCCCAACCCACAGTAAATTTACCCTTTACCCTGAGATACCCAGATGCTCGCAGTGCATGCTTCCTGTGATAAGTGGTATAATTTCACTACTCGTAACTAAATTCCCTCCAACTCCCTTTCCTGACATTTTGAAAGGTATCTATCTATATATGCCTCCTGTAATTTTATTCCTGGAGAAAAAAGTTTTTGACAACACTGCATATCATTAGAATGCAATACAATAATCTCAACGCCCCCACCCAATTGATCTGCTTATTAAGTTTGGATTTTCAAATCCTTTTCTTTAGAGCCAGGCAACACGATACTATTCACTGATCAGTGAATAGCTTTACATTGGCACTTACGCAAGGACCCAGACGGGGACTGTGAAAATCTGTTTCCTACTCTGTTCTCCTTTTGCACTTGAAATCTTACATATGTGCACATACTGAACTTACAACTCAGATGAGAGGAAGCACATAAGAGGTGGAACTGTAACTGTTTTCTCTTGTTTAGAAAAACAAAATATAAAATCTACCCACCAAAAAGATGAAGGTCAGTGGTGGCAGAGAAGGATTTTGCCTTAGTCCGCAATGGCCTTGCACCCAGAATAGTGAGAGATATTTTAAGTGAAAAACATTTTAAGATGTAATTTTCTATAAGATAGGCCTTAAATATAAATATTTTGGATACAGAGCAATATTGTTCTCCTCAGAGGGTGTCAAAGTTTGGCAACTAAGTTAACATGCAAAATAACTGAAAAAAAAGAGAAACAATCACTGAATGTGTAAAGGGTATGAAGAATGAGTAAACGTGAAAAAACCCCACATAACAAATTACCTGGCATTTTCCTGGTCCTTCAGATCTAAAATTCCAAGATGCTCTGAAATTCTACATACAATCTTCCTTTAATCCAGCCTACTGTTAAATGGCCATCTACACAGATAGCCACAGACCTATCTACGGACCCAGAAACCATATAGAAAGTCTAACTGTTAGCAAAAAAAAAAAAAAAAAAAAGTTCTTAATTAAAATAACACCGTCCATAACTTTAGCATCAATAAAAAACCACCACTGTGGAAATGCTCAGAGTATTTCCTTCCACCTCCCCGTGCCCCAACCTGGGTCTTATGCAGTCACGTGACTACTTCTAGCAGAGGGGAAAAGGATGCTTGTGTGAAAGAACACCTCCCTAAAGCTTCAATCCCATTTCTCACAAAATTCATAGGGCATGCTTTATCGTCTCAGACTGACAGTGAGTGACACAACGACTTCTGAGGAAGCTTCTTAACAGTCTGGCAAAGGTAATTCAAAGGCTTACACACCAAACTCAAGTTGATTTAATATAACCATTACACTTAAAATTTTCCTTTCTCATGGGAAGAGTATAGGTAGAGGAAGAGCAAAATTGGGGGGTGTGTGTGCGTGTAAGGGGATCACTAAATTCTGGTTTAAGCACATACGATGAGTAAGCTTAAAAAGCCAAAGGAGAACATTCTCTTCAGGTAAATTATAACACCAATGCAATTTCCCCTAAAAGTAAGTGATTTATAAAAATGATTATTTGTGTGGGGAATGCAGGGGATCAGGAAGATACATGAAGCAGTTTAGGGAGAATGTACCTTACAAGACACAGCCCTGGGCGCAGGATGATGAGGTCATAAGTTTTGAGTGAGTTACTAACCTGGCTGGGGGAATGTAGGTGATGCACTGCATTCCTATGGGTTTCAGTGTCCTATAAACAGAGAGGAGCTGGGTGGGCACCTCTGAAATGATACAAGGTAGGTAATGGCTACTCTTCAATAGCCACCTATCTCTTTCATGATTTCACTTCAATCTTTTCCTCATCTCTGATTTCTCTGACTTTGGCCCAGCATGTTTAAAAAAAAAAAAGACTGAGATTAATGAAGACCCAAATATAGGTGTTTTATAAAGGAAATCAGAAAAATAAAATGAGAAATCATATTCTTCCATTAGATCTAGAATTATAAGGAAATACTGATTTGATTAGCTTTATGAGTCACATATTATATTGCAAAAGTTGTCCCAGTTCTTCACCCCTCCCTGTATCCATGCCCAATGCCAAGAGTCCTCACAGTGTCGGTTCCCACTTTGCCTCTGGACCCAGCCACGTGAAATTGTTTTGGTCGAGGGAATGTGCGTAGGTACGATTTAAAAAGGAGGCTCTGCCAATGCTATGAAAATGACACACCCAGGCTAGCCTGCTGGTACCAGGAGGACAATGAGAGGCCTGTGGTGAGTTGCCCCAGCCATCCCAGCCCAGGCCATCCTACATCAGCTGACAGGCAGTGAGTCTCCGCTGAACCTCCAAACATGCCTGCAAGTCCAGTGGAGACCGGAAGAATCGCTGAGCCAACCCCAGACAAGATCCGAAGAACAAGCTGGATGAATACTCCAATGCAGGAGCAATAAATCCTAATTGTTTTTATACTACTGAGGTTTTATGGCTGTTATGCGGAACTGTGGCAACAGATAACGTATATAGGCAAAGTAGCCAATTTTCTAATAAAGTCAGTCTCAGCTTAAAAACAGGTTCTGTCTTCGAGCCTGCATTCTAAGATGGCTATTTAGAACACAATTTTCCTACAGAAATGCTATAAATAGATGGTGGTAGGTGATTAAATTGTGGCATAAAAGCTATTTGGTGCATAGGGTACCTGAATAAGGAACTTCATAACAGTCTCGATGCCCACCACCCCTTACACTCGCCCTAAATCTCCAGGCTGGCCAAAGTGCTCAGCCTTGAATAAAACTCAGCTCTGTCACACCTCTGACTTTTCACTCATGGTCTCCCTACTCCATAGAACATCTTACCCTTCCTGGTAAACTCTTTAAATGTTCACCTTTCTTTCATGAAACCTCCCCTGACTCCTCTCAGACACGACAGCCTTCTCTCCTCTGTGCTTCTGTGGCACTATGTACATATCCTCATTACAGCACCAACTATTTTCCAAATAGTTGCATTCAACATTCACTCATTTATTGAGCATATACGTACTACATGCTTTTAAATGTGCCAAGGATTAAGCTAGGGGCTGGATTTACAACAGACACCCAAACAGATATAGTTCCAGGCCTAGGGCACCTTGATTCTAATAATACGTTCCTAGAGGACAGAGTACATCCTATCCAATTTTGCTTTACCAGTACCTACCATAGCATTTGCTACTTGGTGGACATTCAGATATCTGTTGAATGAATGAATAAATGAATGAACATGATTATAGAACATAATCACAGGTCAGAGATTGTTCAAATATAGGAAATGTGCTCAAGCCTTAAAGATTCTAGGAAGAGCCCCTAACCCCTAACCCCACCCCCACTATAGCTGTGGTCTCCACTGAAACAAGGAACTATTTATTGTCTCTCTACCTAGCTACTCGGCAGACGATAGAAGCAGGATGTCTTCTACCACACAATTTTTGGTGAAAGTACAAGCAAAAGAAAAAGGCCAGTGATAAAGCAAGCAAGGGCTTGCTGTATGGTCAGCTTCCTTTAACAAATATTGACTGAGGACATGTGATGAGCCAGGCATGATGACAGGCATTAGGGACCCACTGAGTAGTGAAAATAAGCCAACTCTGGTCTCTACTCTATGGAATCCCATCCTAATGGGGAAGACAGGTAAAATCAAGTAAAACAAATTAATAAGACAATTCAAATTGCAATAATGGCAACAGAAGGGGAAACAGGAGTAGGGAGAGCAACTCCCTGGGGAGTTAGGAAAGGCAGGGCAGTTACAAAAAGTGGTCAAGATAAGCGAGAAGTAGAGAAAATGCAGGGAAGGAGAAGAAGTCCTAACAGCAGGGCCTATAAACTTTAATCACTGCTGATATGCAGTTATATCCAAAGCTTATACGAAGCATAAACTATCAGAAATGTGACTATGGTACTAGCACAACCACATTTGATTAAATAGTGTCTTCAAAGTGAATTTTTGTCATTCATACCTTGAAGTAGTCACCTATATTTTATACAGATCAATACTTATCAAGAATTAGGTTTAAAAATCTTCCTGGGCTGATGTATATTTTTGCAGGAAATGTCTTCTAATATAGACTGGTGAAACTCAAAATAAAAGCATAATATTCAAAGTTTATGAATTGGAGTAATTTGCTGTCACTTATCCATACTACAGTTCTCTGGAAGGGACACCTGTAAGCCCTGAGCATGTAATCATTTTTATTATTAAATACAAAGGTACAATTAAATACAGGCACAGAATGTGACCTGCATCATAATTCTGCCCAGCCCTTCTCTTCACAATATCCTTCTCATTATCGCGGGCCTTTTGTTCCTTCATCTTTCTTTTGTCTCACCCTAAGTTCTCGAATAAGCTATTTACAATCTGAATAATTAGCAATCAGCATGGATCTGTGGTCTCTGGCCCCATGTAAACGAAACACTGTGAAGTGCCTTAACGTGACATATTTAAGCACATAAAGTTTCCATACCCTCAGGGCTTTGCTTTCTTGAAAAAGTTTTAAATGAATCTAATGAAGAGTAAGTTTTCTACTCTTCAGATACTTAGGAGTCTAGCTAGATTTGAATGAAAATAAAACCACATTTAAACTGCAAACAACAGAATGCTTTGGGTATTCACTTGCTCTCATCTGTGCAAAAATGTCTATACATCAGTTTATGGTGAAGACCCCCTCCCCTCCCATAAAGAACAATTAATTCTCTCTCTAGCACAAGTCAAAAATAGGTTTTTATACTTTTAAGAAAGAAAAAAGAAAAAGGAGCAATGTGACAAAATTTAAATGCAATGAAGTTGAAAAATCAGGAAGCATGACACACTATAGAGACTCTTTTACAGACCATACAATTATGCGGCCTAAAGCCACAGGTCATCCTCCTTGGTTGGTTGTGAGATGCACCAAAGTCACTGATAAGCACCTTTGAGAGCAGCAGTCTGGAACGCTTAGCATCTTAACCCAAGATAACTGACCTGAGGATGCTTGAGATTCATTTCTTTAACAAATACTAACTAAACACCTACTATGTGCCAGGCAGTGAGCTAAGTATCACTGTGGAGAGCAGACTGAAACGGATTGGCCCAGCTACCCCAGGACTCTGAGAACAAGTTTACAGTCTAACTTGGAAAAGTCACAAGTCCCAAAAAGTCTCTCCATTTCTTACCACTTTTCCTTTCTCTTTCCTCTGCAGTTTTCTTAAAATATCACCAAGCATAGTGCTCCAGACATACCTCCTTTTCTCTCTTATGTTACAGGAAGATTTGCAAGGCTTCGTTTATAGGAGTGTGGGCTTAAGTTCAAGCCCCATCTCTACCAACTGTGAAATCTCACGCTGTTTGCTTCATCTAAGGTTCTAGTCACTCATCTCTATGGGGAAATGACAGTGGGATTGACAGACGGTGAGGAGTGAGATAGGGAATGTATATTATGACATTATAGCTCTCAATAAATATTAATTATTATTATTAAAAGATTAAAAAACTTACTGAAAAGTCAAGACCACTTTGTACCTTAATTAAGGATATTGCTACTGCCCAAAATAGTTTAAAAATAAAAACAAAAAAAGCTCTGTATATTTTCTAGTTCTAAATGGTTTCTTGCTCATCAATTTGGCAAACTTTTCCTGAAACCTGTAACAACTACTCTCTAATCTCTGCACTTCCTGAACTCTGTCTGCTCTTTTTGTTTCTCTTTCTCTCTCTCTTCATGTTTTACCACCAACGAGCAAGGTATTCTTTCCCATGTGCTACAAAGGATAGGAAGACAGGAGAATGGTTTTCAATTCAGAAGAAAAATAGCGTTGACAGGATAACAGAGTGTTTCAAAATATTAGAATTGCCAAGTCTTCATCCAGAGGACTTCATTTTCTTTTAAAAATGGGGAGCTTCTGCCAGTTTTTACAAAGGAAATCAACACTTGCTATAAACTGAGAAAAGTCAAAAGACCCAAGTTCTAATGCCTCAAATAGCCACTAACTGGATACGTGTCTGAAACAGATAACAGTTGTCTGTCTGGGTTTTGCTTGTTTGTTTTTGCTTCCCAGCATCCAGCCCCCTTCTCCCCATCATATAAGCCTTGCAAGAGAAGAGGCAGAGGCGACCCCTTCCCCCAGGACACGGACCTCTAACCCCGCTCTGCCAATCAGATGCTCTCCACATAGACTTCAACCTACAGCTAGTGACCCAGAGAACCGAACGTGGAGAATTCAAAGGTGGTGGCAAAACAGCAGCAGTGCCATCCCATTCTAGGGGTGCAGGGACAGAGATGTGAACAGCGATGGCAGACCAAGACACGAGGGGGAGTAATCAGCATTAACGTCTTCAGTGCACCAGTTCTAGGATAGGATTTCACCTGTAGCTTTGGTTGCTGCAATCATTTATAGTTTCAGCAGCTTTCCTAGCCTCTCCGCCTGTTGTTCAAGGTCCTCTCGAAAAGTTCTTTTCTCCTGAAGTCAGCCCAATTTCTTTTGCCTGTGATTAAAAATCTGCACCAGTCCCAAGCCCTGTGCCTCAGTTTCCTCACTGCTGGAGCCACAGAGGGGAACTTCATGATCTCTCTGGTTCTTTCCAGCTCTACCAATTTTATAAGCTGCCATCCCAAAATATCTAATAAGCCAACTGAGAACTGAATTCTATAACAAAGGGAAAGAAAGCCTTCAATGGCAAACAATCAACCTCTCACAAAGGACTGGCGAAAGTGAGTAAGTGAATCTTTTCGCTTACCAGAACCACCTTCCAGGCCTGTCTCCTCATTTGTGTGTGAGTACATGCACACAACTTTTTACAAACCTGCTGGAATGGCTCCACTTGCCCCAGAGGTGATTCTGAGTGTGAGCTACATAATAAACACATCGAAACATGTCCTAAGGACCAGCTGGGGAATTCTAACTGGAAGCAGCCTTTTGAGAAGCTTTATCTGTTGTAAGTGAGTCCTGTATCTTATCAGATTTCTCTCTCTAATCACAGGAAGATTCCACACCTTATCAAGCTGTTATCAAATCAGTCTGACCAGAGCTGAATGTCCTGATTGAAAAGAATGTGTACTATCACATGAACAAGAAAAGCAGGCTCTCAGCCCAGAGAGAGCACTGGACCTGGAGACAGAACACCTGAGTCCAGGACACAGCGACCTGATGCCGGGCACATCCCTGTATCCGTCAGAGCCTGTTTCTTCACCTGCAAAGCAGAGTTAATACCAACTTCTTTGCCACTGAAATGATCACGTTAGAGCATACGTGGAAGCATTTATAAACTGGGAAGCACTGTGAGAATGAAGCTATTATTGTTAATAAAGATTTTCCTTCTACTAAGTTTACCTTCCCTCTCCTTTTGTTTGAGATAATCTTTTACTTGTTATCCAAATCGCAAGCGTTTCTCAGTTTTCAGAATAATACTTCTCGGCAACCCAGATTCAATGTTTATTGAGAAACTTAATTTGGGGCTTGAAGTCCAAAAAAGGAAGAAAAATAAGAATTTAATTCTCTTTTTAACTACAAAAACAAAACTTTCAGACTTCTTTGACAAATATATTTTTAACAGATATTTCAAACTATAGTTAAAAAAAAAAATATCCAATTGCTTCTGCTTGAACTTGCTCCATACTAAAGCAAAATCCTGATCTTAATTTGCTCATTTAAAAAGATTTGCCCTGCCGGAATTTTTTTTTTTTTTTTATGACAGCAATCATGAGTCATCTGATTCACAAGGATGTTTTGTTTCTCACAGGAATTAATAAATTAAGGGCAGGGACTTAGTTCTACCCACCCCAACCATCACCACCACCGATTTACCTCCAGGAAGGACAATAGTGCCAGGCATGTAGGAAGGCGCTAAAATATTTGTTGTCTAAAGTAATCAATTTATAATTCAATAGTCTGTGGGTTCGGTTAGTGCCCATCAATTCAGCAGAGCCTATCACCCTGAGAGAAGTGAAAAAATAGATATTGTGAATCTTTACAGCCAAGATCAAGTGATGAGGCAGAAGACTAAGGTGCAAATACTGTGAGAACCAGCTTAACAGGGCTCTTCCTTTAATGTCACTGCCTATCTCAGAACAGCTAGTAGAATATCTGACATCTCCCAGATAACAAAACATGAACAGGAAGTTTATACTCAATGTAGTTATCAATGAAATTATGTCAATATTGCAACCACAATACCCTGTCAGATGCTCTAGCCATATTTTGAAAGCCAACAGACTTGTTCTTCTGGAAAGAGGAACACAACGGAGAACAAAAAAAGACTAGACATAGTAAGAAAAAAAGATCTTCTACTTTGAGACAGTAGCTTGAGTTGTAACTTACTGATGACTCAGTATGACTGTTCATACTATTCAAAAAATTAGAAAATAAACTAGATAACTGCATTCTATTATCTAATTTGAAAATGTTTGTTTCTAAGTAAAAGAAAACAATCCAGTTCCTGACACATACGTAAAAAAGTTTTGTTTCATTGCTCTAACCTTCAATGAAACTTTAACTTCTAGCTGGCCAACATACATCTCATATAAAATTTGAATATGGACAATGTATTAGATTATATTGAAAATTCTCTTTAATTTAGTTGGGTATAATAATGGCATGGTAGCTTTAAACTGTTAAAAAAATACACAATAATGCTTATCATTAAATATGCTTTAAAATGCTCTAGGTGTGGGGATGGCTCACTTTTTCTGTAAAGGCCATTTGATCTTTATTGACCAACTCGACTCTGCTGTTGGCAACACCTAAATGAATTAGCATGCCTGTGTTCCAATAAAACTCTATTTTATGGACACTGAAATTTAAATTTTATATAATTTTGTGCCACAAGATTTAACCATTTAAAAATGTAAAAACCATTCTTGGCATACAAAATAAGAAGCAGGTAGGGATTTGACCTCTGCTCTAGGAGGAAAAAAAAAAGAGAGAGAGAGGGGAGGGAGAGAGAGGGAGGGAGGGAATAAATAAAATAAGAGAACCTGTGAGCTGATAATTGTTACAGCTGGAGATGGTACATATTGGTTCAAAATCCTACTTTCCTTTGTGTATGTTTGCACGTTTTGATAATAAAAAGTAAAAATTTTATAAATCAATGAAGGGAATCCTTTCACAACATATATGTATATCAAATCATCATTGTATACTTTTAAATATCTTACAACTTTATTTTTCAATTATACCTAAATAAAGCTGGGGGTGGGGATTAAAGCTTTAAAATGGAAAAGAGGAAGGAAGGAAGGATGGAGGGAAGGAAAGGAAGACTTTTTTTTAAGCTCTTTATTGGAATATAATGGCTTTACACTCTTGTGCCAGTTTTTGAGGTACACCAAAGTGAATCAGCTGTATTTACACATATATCCCCATATCCCCTTCCCTCCCGCGACTCCCTCCCACCCTCCCTGTCCTGGCCCTCTAAGGCATCACCCATCATCAAGTTGATCTCCCTATGCTATGCAGCAACTTCCCACTAGCTATCTATTTTACATTTGGTAGTGTATATATGAGGAAGACTGTTTTTGCTGCCACCATCACCATTACGCTAATGGGGTTCCCCATGACAAATCTGTAGTTAACTGGTTCACGTGAAGCTTCCTCTACCTGCCACGTGTTGTCAAACTTTCCACACCAACAAAACATGGTTGTTTAGAACTCTCTCTCGGGGGCAAAAAAATAAACTGACTATAGATCTAATCAATGCCCCTGTACTTGAGAAAGACATTTCCAATATTCTACACAGTTTGATTCAAATATGCACTCAATAAATATTTAAGAGCTTAAACAAGAAAATATTCAGTAAATAGGCCATAGACTCATTTCTGATAAACTCTTACATAAATTAAAATGAAATAGTACCATTAAAACAACTTTTTCACCAAAAAGGTTTCAATGAAGGTCAAAAAGTTTTCCCTTTGTCTCCGAAATTCTGGACACACAGCAAGACTCAAATGTAAAAAACTAACTAAAAACAAATAAAAACTAACCACGTCCTCACATTTCTAATCATTTCCTATAATACAAAAAAAAAATACAGCTAGATATTATACAATGCCACAATGAACTGAAAATACATTTATTAATTTTACTTTCAACTTTTAAATACAAGGCTGGGACATACCATAACTATTACTAATATTTTCACTTTTGCTTTAAAATTGAAAAGTAAAAAAAATACCATGCTCCAGCAAGTAGAGTTTCTTGCCCATATTCCCAGCAATTCTCAAAGTATTCCTGGAAATGCCAGTCAGTGGTTACTGTCAAAGAAGGGTCATACTAGTTTCCATCTGAGATGGTCAAGGTACCCCTCACCCAGCTATAATTACTGACAACCTTCAACTTGCAGGCTCAGCCCTAAGCAGTCCCTGAGTGAATCCTGATGGCACCTGGCAATATTCGAGGAGTCCCAGCCCTCCAGAATTAGAATCTGCCCGCAAACGCTTATCTGCCTACCGAGACTCCCTAGTCAAGGGAATCCCTGGTGTTTACCAGGCTGCAGTCTCTCCTACCATATACACCAAGCGTAAGAGTCCCCGCCCAATATCAGACTTGTGCTCTATGTTCCTACTTGGAGTAGACCTCTACTCTCATCTCAGATTGGTTGGCGGGAGCTCTGACATTCTGCCTAGTTCTTCCTTCAAGGACTGGCCCCTCTCTCTGTTCATTTCAAGGAAATGCCTAGTTTCCTCCACAGATCTTCCTTTTCCCAAAGAATCCCCAAAATGCTGCCATGCCCTTGACTCCACGGCACATCACTTCCCTGCTCAGAGCCACTGTCAGTCTCCTGCACGCTGATGAGGACTGGGCTGAGGAGTCCTGGGGTTGCCAAGTCAGCTGAGACGGGGGTTAGGACCGCTAGCCACTCCCCTTAGAAGACTGCTCATAGCCAGGCTAGACCTTGAGCCTGCCTGTTCCTGGTTCACGTCTCTGCTTCTATCAACCTGCCTTGGGAGAGACCTGCCCTCAAAAGTTATTGAAGGGCCTCCATATTTTATGGATGAAAAACAGTTTAGCAGATATAGCCAAGGTTTAGTGCTGCCACACATAGCTACCTATAAAAGTAGATTCTGCGAACTTAGAAAATAAGAAAAAGAATCACTCATCTACTCTTTATCAATACCATAGTTCAGGATACAAATTTAAAGTCTATTTTAATTATGAGCTTTAAGTTCACCTGGTCACAAATAAAAAATTTAAATGTCAAAAATACTGAATTCTAATTAAAAACCTAAGCCTAAGAATCAAAGACCCAAATAGATTATTCACCTTAAGGAGAGGCCAAATTACAATACATTACTCCATTAAAATACAACTTAAAATGCAGCATTTTAGTCTTCAACTTAACATACGTCTCAAAACTTCTGAGGAGCACTGCACAAAGACGCTTTTGTAAAACAACCTCACAGAACTTTGATGTGACCGTATGTTCATTAAAAGGAAGTATTACTACTTACATACATAAGGTACATAATGAATTCAGTATGTGTCTAGAGTTGGCTAATGCCATTAAAGCACACGCCAACAGCACAGACTATAAATCAGAATGCGATTTGTCAAAGTAAGATCTTAATATGATACAGGTTAGAAATAAATAAGGAAACCACTGACATTCTGATATGGAATTAGTGAGGAGAGCTAAGCCCAAACTGAGACCAGGTTGCAGTTGACATCCTTTTGTTCTATCTATAGCTTTGGCTATTCCTCTCTCTCTTCCACCTGGATAAGTACAAAATTAGCATGCACCAGGCATTCTTCACTCCCCCAAGGCTTTATATCTCTAACACTGCTTTAAAGACTGATATTCTTTCCAAAATGTTGACATAAGCCAGTTGGGCAATTACAGATTTTTTAAAGCCCACATTACTGAAATTTTTAAAAATCTAGATTTTTCTTCAAACAGAATTTGTAAAACACTTGACATTAGTTTACTGTCACTTCCAGATTGAGGACAATTTAACAAAAGACCAGAAAGAGCTGACATATATAGTAAATAAAAAGGCCAAGCCACAAAGACAACTATCAAAAAAATATAAGAAAATCTAGTTAGTGAATACTGGAGTTGTCCAGAAACTGTGAGCAAAGAGATGGGTACTGCTCCATGTATTATACCTTCTTTTTCTTACCTCTTCACCTCTCTTTCACCGCCTGGGTTCCTTCAAATCACATCCAAGACCCTCCTGTTAACCACCCAAATATGGCCCCTAGATTCTGAGTTTCCAGCATCAAATGCTGTTTTTATTCACTGGATGCCCACTGCCTACAGAATTCAAACTTGACTCCTTAGCGTGCCACACCTGGTCCTCCAGCGTACGGGCCCTGTGTGCCACTCCACACTGCTACACCTGATGCTTCCTGTACTCTGCGTGCCTTCATGCCTTTGGCCACAATGTTCCTCCACATCTTCCCCCACTGACTGCACCTGTTATACTCCTCCTCCTTAAATTCAGTTAAGTATCACTTCCTTATGGAAGCTTTTCTAGATCCCCACAACCACCTTAGGTATATGCCTCTTACAGAGTTTCTCATATGCACTACAAACCATTGATTTCATTGTCTGTATCCTCCAAAGAGCTTTTGTGTGTGTGTGTGTGTGTGTGTGTGTGTGTCCTTGTTTTATTTATTTTATTTTATTTTTTTGGGGGGGTACACCAGGTTCAATCATCTGTTTTTATACACATATCCCCGTATTCCCTCCCTTCCTTGACTCCCCCACCTCGAGTCCCCGCCACCCTCCCTGCCCCAGTCCTCTAAGGCATCTTCCATCCTCGAGTTGGACTCCCTTTGTTATACAACAACTTCCCACTGACTATTTTACAGTTGGTAGTATATATATGTCTGTGCTACTCTCTCGCTTCATCTCAGCTTCCCCTTCACCCCCCACCCCCTCCCATACCTAGAGTTCTCCAGTCCATTCTCTGTATCTGCATCCTTATTCTTGTCACTGAGTTCATCAGTACCATTTTTAGATTCCGTATATGTGAGTTAGCATACAATATTTGTCCTTCTCTTTCTGACTTACTTCACTATGTATGACAGATTGTAGTTCTATCCACCTCATTACATATAGCTCCATCTCATCCCTTTTTATAGCTGAGTAATATTCCATTGTATATATATGCCACATCTTCTGTATCCATTCATTTGTTGATGGGCATTTAGGTTGCTTCCATGTCCTCACTATTGTAAATAGTGCTGCAATACACATTATGGTACATGTTTCTTTTGGGATTATGGTTTTCTTTGGGTATATGCCCAGGAGTGGGATTACTGGATCATATGGTAGTTCTATTTGTAGTTTTTTAAGGAACCTCCAAATTGTTTTCCATAGTGGCTGTACCAACTTACAGTCCCACCAACAGTGCAGGAGAGTTCCCTTTTCTCCACACCCTCTCCAACATTTGTGGTTTCCAGACTTTGTGATGATGGCCATTCTGATTGGTGTGAGGTGATACCTCATTGTGGCTTTGACTTGCATTTCTCTGATGATGAGTGATGTTGAGCATCTTTTCATGTGTTTGTTGGCCATCTGTATGTCTTCTTTGGAGAAATGTCTATTTAGGCCTTCTGCCCATTTGTGGATTGGGTTATTTGCTTTTTTGGTGTTAAGCTTCATGAGCTGCTTGTATATTTTGGAGGTTAATCCTTTGTCCGTTGTTTCATAGGCAATTATTTTTTCCCATTCTGAGGGTTGCCTTTTAGTCTTGTTTATGGTTTCTTTTGCTGTGCAAAAGCTTTTAAGTTTCATGAGGTCCCATTCGTTTATTCTTGATTTTATTTCCATGATTCTAGGAGGTGGGTCAAAAAGGATGTTGCTTTGATGTATGTCAAAGAGTGTTCTGCCTATGTTTTCCTCTAGGAGTTTTATGTGTCTGGCCTTACATGTAGGTCTTTAATCCATTTGGAGTTTATTTTTGTGTATGGTGTTAGGAAGTGTTCTAATTTCATTCTTTTACATGTTGCTGTCCAATTTTCCCAGCACCACTTATTGAAGAGGCTGTCTTTTTTCCATTGTATACTCGTGCCTCCTTTGTCAAAGATAAGGTGCCCATATGTGTTTGGGCTTACTCCAAAGAGCTTTTGAAGAAAAAGAAACGTTTTGCATTATTCTGTATATCTCCAGGAGGTTTCAAATTGCCTGGCTTTTACATGGTGCTAATATATGGTTACTCAATAGATACATAAATAAATAAAATTGCTAGTCATAGAAAAAAAAAAAAAACTACCAATAGTATCCTAACTAGAAAGATATGAATCTACACATTATTTCAACTTGCTGCGCAAATGCTTTCTTTGCACTCCTTCCAAACATCCAAAGACTAATTTAAGGCCATATCTTGAGGAAGAAAGTCAGAATTAACAAAAAGAAAATCTTGGAAAGTGCCGACGGATATTCATTTTTACAGTCTACACATACACGGCAATCATACAGCTTAAGCCTAGACCTACAGTAGGCACGCTTCAATTCAGAAGCGACACATGTCAACGTTCAGTCAACCTCTTCCCAAGAGTCAGAAGGCAGAAAGTTCATCAGTGTTTATGTGGAAACTTTTTTGCCTGTTTTTTGTTTTGTTTTGTTTTCTTTTGTTTTTCACATCTGAGTCCTGGATGGACTCAAAGGCTATGAGGTGAAACGTAGGCTGGTCAAAAAGCCCTGCAGTTCTGGGTGCTCCAAATTCCTGCGACTTGGTTTCTGGGTGGCACTGTCCTCTGCTTTGTAAACTGCTGTTGTAGCCAGAAGAACAATCTCAATAAGAGCTGACAGGATCTGGCCCTTGTGTTGTCTCTAAAATTTCAAGGTCAGTATCTGTGAAAAATGGTTACAATGCCATAATTCAAACAGAATTAAGAGGAGGAAATAGTCTGAAATTTGTAGCTCAAAAAGTACACACAGTGAGGGAAGACCACCTACTCAAAATCTGATGGTGGGGGAACACTGGGGGAGGGAGGCGTGTTGGGAGTCAGCCCCCAACACAGAGGGCCCTCAGGAACACCACATGCAGGCAAAGCCTTGAAGATACTTAATAACAACAAGGGAAGAAGACACGTTTTATACAAAAAGTCTAAATCAAAAGGTATGGGGTGAATTAATTCTATTCACGTTTGGGGGGGATAGGGAGAAGAAAAGGACCAAAGATACATTAAGCAGCAAATGCAGCAAATTAAAATAATTAAACTTCAGCAAATAAGGTATTTAACTGCATCTAGGTATTTATATACTTTAAATACTACTCTAAATTGTATGTTTGTTTCATTATGTTTGTGTTAATAACGTTTACACTTGGCTCCTTTTAAATAGGATCTTTTGCTACTTAAAAAATAGACATAATTTTCTCTCTTTATTCATATACTGAAGGATCATGAAGACATGAGGTTTACACAAAAGAGACGAGAAAAACAAATATACAAATAGAAGAGGGAATAGGTAAAAATATATACTAATATTGCTTTACTCAAAACATATATAACTCCCATGTAATGTTATTTATTTTTTTAAATGTTTTTTGAATAGGCAACTATTGAAAAAGATAATTTGGGTGTATATTATTCCCTAAGCAGACAGGTGTAGTGAATTTGTCTGATTTGTAGATCTTAACTGTATTCAGATTACTTTTTAAGTAATAAGGTATTGATACCCCTTCTTTTGCCAACACAGATTTGAGGTAACTAGTGAGGTACAATGCTTTGGACACAAAAAATTATTGAGAGAGAGAGAAAGAGAACTCTCTGGAGCCTCTTCTCAGCTGTCCTTCAGTCAGAATTTGTCCTCTGTAAGGAAAAGAAAAACTGCATGAATTCCTAAGTCCACTCATTATTGTACTTCCCAGCTTAAAAGTGAGAAGAATTTAAAACACCTGGGAAATAGGAAGTTTCTGGTTTACTGAGAGGCTTCGGAGCTACCTATCTCAAGTTAATTCAGTTACATATTAATCATCTTTGACATAAAGACATTAAGTACAAGTTATTTGATTTGTTCTTTTTTTTTATTTTTTTTTTATTTTTTTTTATTTTTTGGGGGGTACACCAGGTTCAATCATCTGATTTGTTCTTAACCTGATAGTTGTTCATTTAATCCTTGTGTTCTTTTATCATTTTCTCATCAAAGGCTTATTCTTCTGAATAGACAGTAAATTACACACTGGTAATACTTTTCCAGTGAATGCAAGAATATCTCTGGTTTGGGATAGTAGACAAGCAGTAGTTACATAATGGGGTGTGTGTGTGTGTGCGCGCGCGCGCGCGTTTAACGTGCAGAGCTGAGTTTTTTTTTCAAAGAAACTGGTAGTGTGGCTCATATTTTCTGTGGGTGGATATAACGATCTAAGGAGTGTTTTACTTATATAAAGTGTGATATGAGTAAGTATTAATAGTAACAATGAAACCAGTTTGAAATTCACATTCTAAAATAGTGGTCTATTTGGCACCAGAGAATATAGTCTACCAAGGTGTTAGTTTCATTTATAAGAACTACGTACCGATGACTTTTTTCAGTTTTCCTATATTATATTACCAGGGCTTGGCTGTAGAATTTCTAGTTGAAACTAACAGGGGGGGCGTTAATTGAAGAGATATTTTTATTACTGCTATTTCGCGTGAGGGTAGATACCAGCCTGGCATTCCGTTACACTAAGAAAGCCGCTGTGTGTCATGTGCAGAGCAATTAAAAATGGATTTGACTATTGTTTTCTTCTTTCTTCCTTTTTCTAAACATTTATCTGGGCAAATGCTCTTGATCCCCTTGAAAGAATTCTAGAAAACACATTAGAGTGGGTAGATCAGTGGGGACTCTGCCAATAGATACGCAAGAGTGGGTAGATCAGTGGGGACTCTGCCAACAGATACTTTATTAATAAAGTAGCAAGAAAAACAGTTCCTAAAGATCAATCGCTACAGCTTTTTTATTTCCTATTTATTTCCCCATATTCCAATGGCAATTATTTCCTTCTCCCTTTCTTTCCAAATATGATCTAAGAGACTATATTTATGAAGGAGAACTACTTTGAGACAAATGCACTAGATAGTTACTTTAAGCTTCAATATGCAGTACATTTAAATATGGCTCCTATTTCTTGGGAGTGTGTTTTCCCAATGTCTCTAAAACAAAAGTAGAAAAATCCCTCAAACTTTTAAGTCTTAACCATAAACTACGATTAATTAGTTTCATGTCTAAAATGTTTTAATGCACCATTAATACAAAGAATATAAAAATAAAATTATACTAAGAAGTGTGTAATTTCATGTATTAGTATAAAACAGATTCATCTATATAAAAGACTATAATTAACATGAATATTTAGTCTGAAGACTGGCTTTCAACACAAGCAGATGATATGTACTTGGTTTTAGCAAATTTAAACAGATCAGAGAATAATGACAATAATAGCATTTGAGACTCACAGCCTAATTTTAATCTTCCTATACAGATAAAACTAGTATTTGCGCCATTGTTTTGTGGTGTCCAAAGAAATAAAATAAAATTTCATTTTCACTTACAAAAAGAAAAATAACTTGAACATATGGTTTATTGATGGCCAAAGCTGTACAATGAACATATTTTGATCTAAGCAGCTAACATAACTATAAAATTTAATTCTATGAAATTTGGTTCCCGGATCCTTTTTAAATTCACCTTTTCAAAACTCTGTGGCTCCTTATGTTACTATGGAATGAAATACCCATTACATTAGGGGAAAAGAGCAAAGCATTACTATTACCTAAGAAATGGAAGGGGGAGCAAAGAAAAGTGTACATAAAACATATACACATGCACACACAATAAAAGGATATGCCAAAATTCCATTTTAAAAAATGTTATCTTTAAGGAAAAGGAGGAAATGATGTGGAGTGAACAGGGAGAGAAGCTAGCCTTATTTGAATAGTCTTTGTTTTTATTTTGACTTTGAAGTCCTGTATTTTAAATATTTTTTTAAAAAAGCACAGCTTTTAAAAAAAGGAAATCCCTGAAGATCTAAAACAAAATTAAAATGATTTTATGTACTGAGTTGATGGCATAACCACACTGATAGAAACTATGTAAAGTAGCTTTAAAAGACAGTAATTTATATATTCCCACTGGCATGCACTCTGAGAGCAATAATAACAACAACAAAACGGCAACAACAACAAAACAGCAACAACAACAACAACAAAATCTTAAACTGGTTTCAGTAATAATATTTTTAGAGGTATGGTTGATGAGATTAAATAAAAGCTGTGTACTCATGAATTTAAAGTATGATTATGTCTGAGAATTCATCATATTTTTCTTCTTTAAACAAAAGACTTTTCCTAACTCTTTTACAGAAAAGCCTAGAAATGACCAATCAGTAGCAATGAACATCTGCAGCAAACAGATTATGGTCTCTAATTACCATTTCCCACAGGAAGGAATCAAAGCTTATTGGAGAAACGGCTACTTCCAGGTCTAGGTCAGGAAAGTTACAAGATTAGCCTGGAATATCCTGTCATATCAGATAGCACAGCAGTCATCATACACCACTGACCACCTACCAAAAGGGCTCAGGAGTCAACTTGAGAAGGTGCCCCGCGGCCAGAAAAAGAGTAGTTTGAACATCAATAACTCTATCAGACTGACACAAATCAAATACATTTAAAATCATGAGTTTAACTGATAACCCAAAAAATCTCATCACATGTGAAGGATACTAGAAAACTAACTTATTATTATTGAAAACTAGCATATAAATGGAAAGAATCAAGCACTTATCCAGCAATTTTATACAAAAATGTACCTCAAGGCAGGCAAAGAGTTGATGCAGGGAAATTATAACCATTTCAACTAATAAATGAAGTAGGAATGGCAGAGTTAGAAAAGCACCATTTTAATCCCTTAACCCTAATGACATACTGAAATTGATCTATGCAATAATTATGACTTATTAAAAAAAAAAGAGGCAAGAAGACTTGTAACGGAGATGCACACCACCACCTGTAAAATATTTTTGACAAAACAATTTGACCCAGCCTCCTTGTAGCTAATCACTAAAGATGTCCCACCCCAGCCCCCGAAATAAACTATGCTTCCTATTTTTCTTGCTTTTGTAATGTCCCATCTCTTAAACCTGGGATGCCCCCGTGATTCACTTTAATTAACAAAATGTGGTAGAAATGATATTGTGTGACTTCCAAGGCTAGGTGAAAAGAAGCCCTGCATTTAAGACTTGGTCTCTTGGTACTCATTGGGGTAAGCCAGCCACCACATAAGAAGTCTATGGAAAAGTCCAACACAGTCATGTGGAAAAGCCACAGTGAGAGAGAGATGCAGGATCAGCCCCCAGCTGTTCTAGCCTTCTCAGCCCAGGAGCCAGACGTGTTAAGTAAGAAAGCTTTCAGAAGGCTCCAGCCTCAGCCACCACCTCACTGCAAACCATAGGAGGAATCCCAGGTGAGAAACACCCAGCTAACCCCATCCATCCTCAAAACTCTGAGAGTCCACTGGTGTTAATTCTAAGCCACTGTTTGGGTGTTGTTTCTTTTGTAGCAACAGATGAATGGGACAAGCCTAACAACCACTATACAGGAAATACAGGGGAACTGTTAAACAAAACCATGAGGAAACAAGGGAAGGGATGTGAAACCTATTAGTTAAAAAGAATAAATTGGTATATGTAAATTTGAATTAGGATTTTGTTTGTCTTATGGGTTTATTTATTTATTTATTTTTGACTATTCAGTCTTTGGCTTTAATCAATGTTTTAGAGAAATAAAAAGTTAAAGCATTTTATTTTAAGATGAAGTTATGAACTGCTCCCTATTATGGGTTTATTTTTTAATCATGAGCCAATTAAGGTGATGACACTATAGGTGACATGTGGTCATGACCAGATATTTGATCTGGAATTATTGTTAAACATTTTAAGTGTGGTTGGTATTTTAAAGAAAGTTCTTAACTTTAAAGATACAGACTGAAATATCCATGGATGAAACATTTGTTACCTGGGGGCTGGGGGGTAGCAAATAGGAGTATAGATGAAGTTAGGCCATGAGTTTAAGTGTTGAAACTAGAAGTTCACTTTATTATTCTCATTACTTCTGCATATGTCTAAAGTTTCCCTTAGTAAAAATGCATATACTTTGTTGAACTATCAATATTTGACTGTTTTGTTAAAGCGTATAACGGACTTAAAACCTAATGTTAGCTGAAAGAAGCCATGATGTTATAATCTTTATTTGGTAAATTTCTTTTTTTTTTAATCAAGGAAAAAAATTACTTTCACATCCCTGCATGTCCAAAATATTGATCCAGATATTTAACTTTGCTTCTGCTTCTCCTGGGAAATAGGGATCATGATATCCCATTCCAGTGTATACGCTCAGTTTGATCAAATAAGATAATTTATGAGGAAAAAATGTTTAGAAAACCATACTCTGCTACACAAATGTAAAACATTATTGGCAGTAGGGACCACATGTTTGGCCCAATATTTGGAATATATGCAGTGAACTCTCTCAAGCCTTGAAAGCTCAGAACTCTGTCCTTAATCTGTCTGGCCCTAATACCAGGTACAGTGCTTAGAAAATAGAACCTCCATAAAGATTTTTTGAAAAAAGAAAAAGATTTTTTGGATGAAGGAGTAAACTGGAGGAAAGAGGGCATGGAGATTTTTGATACACTTGCTTTTGGCTTTGATTCTGCATCTTTTCAAAAAGGGTCAGTTGAGCAACAGAGTGTGAGAGGTAGTATCTTACTGTGAACCCACCAGAACTACTCATATTTGTTCAAACAACATATACACATTCATACCCTTCTACTGGTGTATTTTAGCACTGTTTTTAAGCTTTTATATGCAGAATACAACATGAATTACTATCTCAGTATGCTACACCTGATCAAATCTACTTTTGTGTGCTTTTGATTTTCTTAAAAAAAAAAACTAATTATAAGAGAATAAAAGCCTGGTATTTAATACATGCTGGTCAAGTGAGCAATAAACAATTGCAAACTTTCCTAAGGGGCTATTTTGCTCTGGCTCATCACCAGGAAGCTAAAGCATATGTTGGATGTTAGCCTGGACAGACACAAATGTGTCCTATTTATTCAAGGTTTCCTTTGAAGCCACAATTTATATGTTTTGTTTCTTAGGGGTACATGTCAAACTTCATTTAGCATTAGTTGGTATCCAGATACACTGAATAGCAAAAAGGCAGCATTCGGGGGCAAAATATATGCCTGCTATATGAACAATAATGTCAGTTTCATTTATGTAACTCACAGAAAACAAGAGGAGAAATACAATGGAAAGCTGACTGTAGGAAATCAAGATAAAAATTATTCGCTTAAGTGTAAAACTGCATATGGACAGGGAAAATATTAAAACAAATAGGTTTCAAATCCATGTCTAAGAGGTAAGTTCTTTTAAAATGTGCTCTTTAACCCTTAAATTTCAAAGATTATATACTTGTATGAAGCATGTTTGTATTTGTATGCACAGTATTTTCCTTTTTTCCCGAGAATGTTTGCAAATTTTCTGGAAGAATCTGAAAATTTTAAATATACAAGGGAACATTTGTGGAACTGATGCTTCACTTTAGAACATTTTGTGAAAAGTTGAAATTTGATGATGATACGACATGCATAAAATTGGCCCAAATAAAACAATTAAAATTTAAATAATTCTATAGTTATAAAGTTATTTTACCTTTATTATTCATTTGAAGCTCAAAACACTTTATGAGCAAAACATTATAAGCCTAAATTCATAGATATGTAATGTGGGGTTCAAAACTCAATAAAGTTTGTAAACCTAAGTCAGCTACTTCCATATTTTTGACTGCTTCGACTACACTACAGTACTCTGGAAAGCAGTTTTCAAGTATGATCGTGATGCTTACAACCATGAGACAAGTTGTCATGCCACTTTCAACATATCTTTTCTAAGACTCATCCCTGTTGTTCAGCTCAGCTTAATTCATTCACTTTCAATGCTCTATTTTACTCCATTATATGAATACACTATAAGTTACTTATCCATTTGTCTCTTGATAGGTATTTGAATTATTTCCCTTTTTGAAGTTATTCCCAGTGCTGCAATAAACCTTTTTTGTACATATCTCCTGGTTGCCACATGTAAGAGTTTCTCTGGGACATATACTTAAAATGATGACAGATTACTGACCCAGTGGTTCAAAAAAGAAAAATCAAGTTGAGTATTCCAGAAGTAGAGTAAATGTCAGCATATAACTCCAATATGGATATTTATTTATAAATTACATACCTGTACTATTGTACTTACGTATATTACAGACATTTAAACCATATGTAAAAACAGACAGTTCTAAGGAATTTGATGGAAACAGGTCTAAGTAAAAGTTCTGTTATGTTCTTCCTACCCCCAGTGGATGGTCTTGTGCAACCCAGGAGGCTCACACAACCACTTTAGAGTCACCATAATAACCTCACAAGAACTGCATTAAGGAGCACAGAGACAAACCCGCATAATGGCACTGCTATTTTGTTTGTAAACCCATACTATTCGGCTATTTACTCAATCTATTTCTGTTCTGGAGAAATCAACGTGTCTGTCAGATGTAAAGCAGGTAACACCCAATTATAGTTCAACAGTTGTGTTTGCAAATAATGTAAATGAGGATTAAAGGCACCATCTTTAGATCTGACTTATGTTCCAAGAACTCAATGGAAAAACAAAACCGAAAACACAAGACCAAAAAAAACATCACCTTTGTGTTATTGGGTAATTGATTTTTTTTTTTTTTTTTTTTTTTAGCTTTCAAAGGAGATAAAATCAACTCCTTAAAAGACGAGTCTTTAACCCAGGCTTTCTTTTATTAAAGTATACAATTGCGGATGCATGCCTAGAGGAATAATAGTTTGTTCCTAACAAAAGAGGCTGGATTCCACGATATGCCTTTTGCCAAAGGCATCGTTCCCCAAAGCACACAGCTAACTGCATCTCCTGCTGTACCTGTAACAATTTAATTGTATAAGTCAGCCTAGTCAAGCATCTCCAGCTCATGACTGGGAGACATGAAATTCATTGTCATTATTGTCCCTGTCATTTTGGATCATTATATCCTGCTGCAGAATTTTCCTCACTTCAGTGCATTTTTACCTCCAGGAGCCAGGGATTATAGCTGAGGTTGGGGTGGGGGCAGGACCGTGAACTACATTTACCTCAGGGGAGCCAGAGATTAAATTGGCTTTGCTCTCTCACGAGCTGAATTCATCTATTTGTATGCTGTGAGTTTTAGGTTGGAATAAAAATGAATATTCTAGTGAAACCTGGGCTTTAATTCCCCCTTTGAAACAGGGCTGTAACCAACTTTTATTTACATTAGGAAAGCCAGTGTAATTTCTCGTAGGTTGCTATTTTCACATGTGCGTAAGGAATACTTAAGGGCATCATCGGGTATGAAATAACAGACATCTCTCTCTGTCACCGCCTGGACTCTCAGAAGGAAGAATTTAGAGCTGTAATTTTGTTCTCCAGTTTCATCTTACAGAAGCTTAATGGGGGGATCTCATGGTTTTAAATATTTAATGATTTTTAATTATATCTCATTTTCTGTGCACTGGATTGGATGACTGAAATCCAACTAGAATGGCACCAAAGATTTTCTCTGGGAGCAGGGAGACTGAAGTAAAGTTCACAGAGGAAGATGAAGTAAGTTTCTGAGGAAACTGGCTCCCCCAACCACAGCAGGCTCACATAACCTCACAGCCTGTCCAGTCACCCGAGCCTGTCGTGCCTTAAATACTTCTTGCTGAGGTGGGAGAGTTGCACCAGCCAGGGCACTCTCTATGTGGAAACTCCCTGATCAGAGGTAATGGCCACGGACAGGGTCCAGCTGGTGGATCTCGGGTAGGACATGGAGAGGACCAGAGAGGAAACACTAGGACATGTCTCAGGCAGAAAACCAATGAGGTTAACGGTACTGTTTTCTCTAGCAGAATATAAAAAGAAAATATAACCTGGTATGTCACTTCCTATCCCAACTTTCACTTCATATGGATTTTACTGAGAAATTTGACATTAACTTTGTCTATACTGAAAAAGGTGGTAGTTACTCCTCCACCTATGTGAGTTTGTTTTTCAGAGGTTAACAAAATATGGCAACGGACCGTACCCATGCCAAGCACAGAACAGCCACTATAATTAGTACATTTAAAAGTAGTGGTCAAAGATATAAACTTCTAGTTATAAGATAAATAACTTCTGGGGATGTAATATACAGCACAGTGATATAATACTGTGACAGTGATACTATAGTTAATAATACTGTATTGTATATTTGAAACATGCTAAGAGAGTGAATCTTAAAAGCCCTCATCATATGAAACAAAAGTTTGTAACGATATATGGTGATAGATATTAACTAGACTTACTATAGTGACCATTTGGCAATATACACAAATATTGACTCATTATGTTGTACACGCAAAACCAAGATAATGTTATATGTCAATTATACCTCAATATAAAAAGATGAGGAGAAAAAAATGTATGTGGAATTTATTTCACCCCCTTTATGGACTTTTGTGGAGGAAAAAATTTTACCTTAATGCTACGCAATGATCATCACTATTTATTTAAGAGAAACTGTTTGCAGGAATAATTAAGAAAAAATTTTTGACCTTCGTATATTTTGTACTTCAGAGGGAATATCTTACAGCCTTCACATCTCTGTGTTGAAAAAATCTTAAAGATTTTCTCAGTCACTTAATGGTGATGTTTAGTAGTCTGTCTGACTATATTTTAACACCATTATATTTCATTTTTCATTGTTGCTGAATAACTGTGTGATGGATAACTAATTAGAGTTTTTAGTTAGCAAAACTTCCCGTAGATTTTAAAAGTTCATTTAGTTACCTGTGCCACTTTTTCATTATGATCAAGATTCTCCAAAGGTGGGAGTTATAAAAATTGTTATTTCTGTTCACATTAAAATGGTTAATTTTATGTTATGTAAATTTCACCTCAACAAATTATTTTTTAAGTTTAAAAAAAGTTATTTTACATAGCCCAAATGCATTTTGAAATCATTTGGGACACTGTTACTACATTCTCATAATGATTATTTAAGAAGAAGAATATTTTGTTGATGTTGTTAAGAAAGGTTTATCTTATAAATTACAATGTTTAGACTTCAACTGCAATGGTATAAGCTTAGGAAGAGTTTTTTCCCCTCTAAGTACTTTGGTAGCAGGATGATAATGTTATTTTTCTGGTTGAAGGGTTAGTCATCCCTTCCTTTCTCTGAGCATACATTTATCACATTTAATTCCATTACTATCTGCTCCTTTCCACCTTATTTCCATGTTGGTACTTAATTTGCTCATTACACCATTAGGTTTAACAAGAGTTGCCCTATCTGTGAATACAACTGTGAAACCCTAGAACTACGCAGTTTCACATCGTTGTTTTGTCTTGCCTCACGCATGACATAGTTGGACCTGCATCATTTCAGAACAAGATTAAAAAAGAAATTATTTCCAGTGACTACAATTATTTTTACTCTTTCAAGACTTGGGTTTCATGGTCAATTTTCAAATGTCAATTTGAAATTATTTTAAATAATAATTTTTAAACTTTTCAATAATCTTTGCTGAACTCATAATTTTGCAACCTATAACAAGCTAATGCTAGAGAAAAGAAATTCTTCTTCCTTTTGATTCTTATAGGATAATGTTTCTCCTGCAGTATATGACATAGATTTCCCTTAGTTTCTCCATGTAGAATCGATAAGAATCTATAACTCATAACATCAAACCAACGTAAGACAGGATGGCACAAATTCAGATATGACATCCACTAACATTCCTCTCAAGGAGATTCAGGTCTGCACAAGCTGAAAAAATAAAAGTAACAAATAAGAGCAGTTTGTGTTCAGTATATCACCTGGTAGAGAAAATAGCCAAGTACTTGAGAGAGTTCACACAGGAGGGATTAAAATTAAAGAGGCAAAGGGCACAAACACTGCTATGTCAGGATGGGCAGGGGGCCATTTGCAGAATGCCTTCTTATTCCTCCTGCACCAAAAACCTCTTTAATACAATCACCCAACAGACTACAATGGATTAACGTTAAGGGTCTGAGGCAGAGAAAGAAAATTCATAGTTAAGATTGTCCTTTAACATGTAGGCTCAATCAGGGGCACCAAAAAAGTAGTCAAGTGCCCCCTGCCTGCGGTGTTTAGATGCTGGAAGGCACTGTAAACTGTGAATTTTCTAGCTTTTAATGTTTGTCCAAGACCCTTAGCATTTTTCTAATATTGTTGCTCCTAACACACCTTCTTGAGTTTGTCCCCGCTGCCCCATGTGCACATTCACATTTTGCATTCATACGTGAAAGCCTGAAAGACAGCTCAATTGATTTAGAAACCTGAGAAGAAGGAAAAAAGGTGGGGGTAGCCTTAAGGATATCCCATATTATGAAGCATAAACATCAAAGTCTCCTGGAAGAACAAAAACCAAAAACATTTCTTCAGGTTGAAAGTTTAGATATCTAACACTAAATACAAAAGATCACATAGTGGGGGTAAAAAAAACCTCTCTAACCTATAGGGCCTAAGCTGTCCTTCCTGTCACAAAACTTCTAAGACTTTTTGAACACATACAATTATCTGTGTCCAGCTATATCTTTATAAATAGACATCCTTGGACTATTTTCCAATTCCATTCACCCTTTAAAACTATAGTAAAATTTCACAAATGGCTTTTCCTGTGTTGTTTTGTATTGTATTGTGGTCCATCAAGAGATATATTAAGTGGTTAGTTCCTTCAAATAAAAGTGTACAAAATTGTATTGTTCACACACACAAAGAATGAATACTGAACACATGGCAAATGGGTACTAGATAATATCACTGTTAGAAAACATCTAACAACAAAAAATAAGCATTAAAAACTGAGGGACTGGTTTAACAGATGCAATATTCATCTACCTTCATCACATAAATTATATGTTAAAGAATTGTGTCCTGTGCAAAATACAAACATGTCAATTTCAGCCCAGGGGGCATTCTTCTCTAGGTTTATAACCCCTTGAAAATAGAGGTTTCATCTAGAAAACCTAACAGATCCTCAGCTGCTTTCAACATTATAATATATTCATAAGGCAAGTGTTCACTGGCAAACACATAACAAATTAAATGGCATGAAGGTGGGGTCCAAATTCACAATGATGGAAAATGGACCAAACCAACCATGAGATACAAAGTTGAAATCAAAGAAGAAAAGGAATATTCAAAAACAAGCAATATTAAAAGCAAAACACTACTTGGAGTGTGGGCATGTGTGTTTGTGTGTTGTGTAAGATTAACATTAATTAGAATGCAAAACTATCCCATTAAGAGTATGCTGTAAGGGTCATGAGTGGGAGAAAAATATCTTGTAAAAAAAAAAAAAATCACGTACCATCATAGTAGACAATTGCTCCTACCAGTCTGTCCTTCTGAAGCATTGGGAAATGCTCAAGAGCTCTTGATTTGCTGAGGACATAACTGCTTTTCAGGCAGTTACTTCCAGCAACCAGATCATATAGCTTGATTCCTACCCAGTAGTAAGGTAACTGCCACCACCTACAGCATAAATAGGGGACAAGGTTTCTTTAGAAACAGAGTATAAGATATAGAATGTCACTTTAAGATATGACACTTTTTATGAAGGAAAGCAAAGTATATCTAGAAGTGTACTGAAAAAGAAACAAGAGAAGTACCTGACTGTTCTGACACCAGCCCAACTGAACTATGTATGTAAATGAATCATCTCTAAGGTAGTGGTTCTGGGCTTGACTGCATATTAGATTTCCTGGGGAACATCAAAAATAAATATAGATGCCAGGGCCTCATATTTCTAGAGATCAATTTAACTAGACTAGGGCAAAGATCAGAGTGACCCTAATGTACACCCAGGGCAGAGAATCATTGGCTTAATATGTCCTAAGCAATCTATGACAAAATATAGAAAAAAATTATAAAATCTGCTTCTAAGCCCCGCACCACTCATGCTGCTAACAGAGTTACGTAACCCTGTATCTCCTATCACCTGTATTCCAACTCAAGTCAACTTGATGGATGGCTCTAACAACATTCAGAAAATTGGGTTTAATAATTTATGATAATTTGACACCTCCGAACCAAACTTCAGTTTTGGTTAACTCGGAAATTTAAAATGACACAAAATGGCTTAGGGTTTGGAGTTGATGTATGTCAGGTTCCGATTTTGCAGCAGGATTCTTTCTGGCTCTGCATTTTTCCCTGCAAATGACCCTCTTATGTTCCGCAGTGCTAATGTAGCTGCTCGTCTATATATGCTCAGAAACTGAAGTAAAAAAACTACTAATTATAAATGCAGAACACAACCTCCTTTGCCTTCAAGATCTAGCCCTTAGGAGGGGGTCAGCAGAGAGTAATTTAGGAAAAGTCACACTTTTTAAAATACAACAAGGGAAAATATTTTAAAAGGATTAAAGATTAGGATCAATTAAAATTATATTAAGAAATACACACTGAGGAACTATTTCCAGTAAAACTGTGTTGTTCTATTGACCTCAGATAAGCAAAGAGTATACAGATGATACCAAAAGGCTTACTTGTAAATTGGAAGCATTATAGGCAACGGAGCTGATAAATGGGGAGCAATTTCTAGTAGGTTGGCTCGCTCATGAAGGGCTTCTTTTACCATCCTGTACTGAAAAGCAAAACAGAGAAAATTAGTTTGGCAGTAACAGATCATAATATTTTCAAATGGCAAATAGACACCCTGCCAACTGATTGATACACAAAAACCTCTCTATCTCTGAGCGAGGATAGCTCCCTCCTCATCAAATTTCTAATAATACATCATGCTGTCAACCTGAAAGATTTTTTAGAAACCTTAACTGTATTTGCATAGGAGAAAAACATGCTGCCAGAGTTCCCAGGTGTAAGATATTTTCCTGACTTGAGTTACAAGATTATTGTAACAATTTATCTTGCATTCTCTGTATTGTCCCTTTTCTCAGTCCCCCATAATATTTTCTCATGTAAGAGATAACAGATTGTTCAAATTCATGTTAAACGTTTTCCTTCTTGTCTGCACTAGCCCAAGCGCAGATGACACTTAGGAGCTGCACAGTATTTTATAAATTATCATTAAAAAGCTTTTGTCTTTAGTTCTCATTACGCCTCTCTGAAGACCCAGCATTGCTATCATAATACTAATCTTACCAATGAGAAAACTGAGGCTCAGAGAAATTAAATAAATAAGCTGAAACACATCACAAGTCATCTGATTCTAAACCCTATGCTCTTTTCTTCACGTCCATCATGCTGCTAAACAGACACGTAAGAAAAGGAGACAGATTCAAAACTGACAATGTCAAGTAAGTGCTGCTGTGTTTTTCATGTACGAAAAGCAGATAGGGAGTTCAGCTGATTTTTTTTTACCCCTCTGGGAAATGTCATCTTCCACACTGCCTTGGCAGTTTTCAAATGGTGGCAGACTGGACACAACAAAGTGTGACATAAAAAAAAAGCATGACTCAGATCATCTTTTCCTTAAGAATATGTCAGTGACAATATGCAGTATGACTGCATCTGCAGTTAAGAGGATCAGTTTAATATTCCTCCTGTATTACAACACAGTTTCCATGAAAGTGCTTGGGAAGCAACAACAAACAACAACAACAACAACAAAACCCACAATTGTTAAAAGGTAACACACCCAAAAATGATTTTCTAAATCTGCTACTTTGACATGCCTATGTAGAAAAAGTCCCTGATTACCCATAAACATAATGCTACAGCAAAAAAACTGTCACACCTCTCCTGAAAGACACTCCAGCAGAATACACTAAATAGGTATTTTCAATAGGAAGAAATGTTAAAAGCCATAAAAAAAAAAAACTGATTTAATTGGGTAGAAAAAAGCATCGTCGCAATTTTTGTTTAACAACCAGCATACACAATTACCTGCTCAATATCCAACTTCATGATAGCCTTCTGAAGATATCTCACACCACCATGGATCAATTTAGTGCTTCTGCTGCTGGTCCCTGATGAGAAATCATCTCTTTCTACAAGGGCTGTTTTTAGTCCTGTGTAACCAGAAAACCAAATTAACTTCTTAAATTACACAATTTGTATGTAATTCATTAAAGGCACTCCTCCAGGGTAGAGACAATCACAAGAAAAATTACCCTGAACATGGATAAATTTGTATTCAAAGTGCAGTACACTGTCTATATTATAATGAAGAGATTTTAGTCTCTTCCTGGGGGAAAAGTCAAACCAGAACTAGGAGCATATTAAACTGTGAATGAATCACAACTAGAAAATATTACAGTGCAATTTCATGGCAGTAACATACTCTGGTGTGTTCTGAGGGTCGAAGGGGAGGCTGGCACCCATCTTTACCCATGTAGAGTTAACTCAGTATTGTTAGGATGCCTTCTGGAACTCACATTCATCCCTCAAGAGGCCAGACGTGTGCCAGCCTCTCAACTCCAATCAACTCTAATGCGTGAACCGTGAAGCTGGACTAGCCCTCTACGTGCCAGTTCCTTTTTCTGGAGTGGCGTGAGAGCGGGTATAAAATGGGAAAAGCGATCAAAGACATCAAAACAGAAGAAGAAAGAAGAGAATAACCTCTGATGTTGAGGAGTTTATAGTCTAATTGAAGACATGCAACACAATATTGTAGAATTACAAAGAAAAACACAAGCCAGGACAAATGAACCCAGTACAGAGCATCCATGAGTAAAGAAAAGACAATATTCTTGGTAAAGGTGAGGCTGAACAAAGACAAGTCATTTCTAGACATCATCCCTCCCAATCGGGCTTTCTTTGAGGGTTACAATAAATCTCTTTGGAATGAAGTAAGTTTTGTTTTGTTCAGTTCTGTTTTCTTGCAGAGACATCCCTGCCTCTTTAGGACTGGGAGGACCAATAGTACTGTGAGTCCCATACACTAGTTAGAGATGAAATCCAAAACTTCAAAAGACCCCAAGTATACATCAACACCAAGCCAGGAGGAATTTTCATGGCCTGGCATACTCTTGGGGGAATAAGAGAATGTCATAGAATCCAATTACAATGAGAATATGCAACTGGAGCAGTTTGGGCTCACAAAGCTCATATAAAAGAACTTGTGCATGTATTCAATTCAGAGCCATTTATTACATTTAATACCAAAGGGTCGTTTTTATAACTTTTAACAGTTTAAATATCGTACCCAAATGTCATCATAAAATCAGGGCAATTCCCTTGACTCAAAAGGACAAAATATTTGGAAACTATGGAGAGAAAAGTAGAGAACTTTGACTCAAGGGCAAAAACTGCTAATGCTCTAATGAACTAGCAAAATAACACAGAAATTACAGGTATCATAGACCCAAGTCACTCTTTTTAAGCATTTATGCCAGAAAAAAGATCTGTAAAATTCTCAGCTATGAAAACTCTAGCAATGCTTAGTAAACTTAGTGCAGGATGTATTACACACAGAAAAATACATCATGTTAGTACATATTTTTTGAGAGCCTAAGTGCCAGGTAAAGTACTAGTGTTCGAAATGAAATAGACATGGACCAAGCTGTCAAGTAGCTCCCAACCCAAAGAGAGGCAAGTGAACAAAATGAAGCAAAGTTTCATAGGTGTTACATTTGAAAATGCAGAGGACTCTTTATCCTAAAGCGGGTCAAAAATTAAATTCAGGATATAAATCCAAAATTGCTTAGTCGAGATTATATTCGCAATCTCTTAAGAAAGCACTGTCTTGGTGAGTTCTATCACCTTTTCTTAGTAAGTCCAACACAGAGAGTTCTTCCAGCACTAAAATATACCATTTCTCTTCAGTTGAAGATCAGATGAGGGAGTTGACTTTCAAATGGCATTCAAGAGCTGAATTATTTAAAACACACCTCTCTTCCAGTCTTGTAATCAGTCATGGCATTGAGATGCCCACACCATGGGAGGCAGGGACATAAAACTGAGAGAGGATAAGCAGCCTCCCATCCAGCCCATGGCTCCCACCTGCCTGTGGGAGAGGATGCCTTAGTCCCCAGTGAGCCCCATTTCCTAGTATGTAATCCCCTACCCTGGAGTGTGGGCTGGACCTAGCTGCCTTGCTTCTAACCAACAGAATACAGCCACGATGATGGCAGATCACTTCTGCGGTTAGGTTACAAGAGACTGTGACTTCCTCCCAGACGAAGTAGCCTGTCTTGTTCTGAGTCAAGGAACCAACAGAGCCCTTGGTCAACAGGTCACAAGGAACTGAGGCCTCGGACTAATAACTTGTGAGGATCTGATTCCTGCCAACCTCTGTGTGAGCTGCTAGGAAGCACTGCCGCTTGTGAGAGACTGAGAGTCAGAGGGTCTTGGGCTAGGACCCAGGCAGATTCCTGACCTACCGACACTGGGTGGGAATAAATGTTCTTGTTTGAAGTCACAAAATTTGGGGGGTAGTTTATCAATGACACCATTCCCTGTGTGAACAAGAACTACAGCCAAGGTAGGGGTTTTTTAATTGCATCTGTGGATGAGGTCTTAGAGAAAGGCTGAGTCTACAGAGGAGGATGTGTTCAAATTGGTGGAGGGGAGGAGGAAGGGAGTTATCACTGGCAAAGATCAGCTTAAGCAAGAGAAGCAAAGGACTGAAATGGCCCAACTTATTTAGGGTCTGCTTGTCACCCGGGGCTGAAGTGCAGGGAGACCATCTAGGGGACCACACAGTGTGAGGGAGGCATCCAGCCTCACAAGGCCAAGGACGGTAACTGGAGAGTGATTTGAAGAGAGAATTCTATGGGAATGTGGTATCAGGGTGGATGTTTTTTTCTTTCCCAAACTGACACAGTGTAAGGCAGGGAACTGCTCTAGGAATTAGCAAGCCATCTCAGGAGGATATTTCAGGATATTTAAGTGAGAGCTGACACTTTAAAGCCTCAAAACCGCTTTTGCAAGAATTGGACATTTAAAAAAGTTATTCACATGTACTTATGTGAGAAACCCTAGTGAATACCAACAAAAGTTAAAATGAGCTTCTCTGTCAAACCAGGCTGTTTTCTCTTGTCCCATTATTTCCAGTGGCATATCGTGAAGCTACCCACCAGAATTTCTGAAGAGAAATGATACTGCTTCTAGAGCAATATAAAAAATAAAAATTTAGTCTCTTAAGTTATAGCTAAATTGGCATATTAAAGCACCACGTAATCTAAAAGGTTTTGGAATCTCAAAAAAAAAAAAAAGAAAGAAAGAAAGAAAGAAAGAAAAGAAAAAGAAGGAAGAAAATAAAAGAAACTAAGAAAAAAACATTTAAAAACTTCCAACTGCTTTTATGCTACATGTTCTGGATTTCTCGATTTTGTTGGATGAGAACAATGGAACGAAGAAGAAGGAAAGTAAGGCAAAATCAAGACATTATTAGAAGTTACAACCACTTCTTCCTTAACTGATTAACTGACTACAGCAAAGACAATGAAATCGTTTAAAGCCTTACAATTCTCTCACATGGTTCCGTTTCCTAAGATGTTCCTTTCTGTTTCACCTCTCAAAAATCCAAACTTTTTTCCACTTCCAATCTGAAAATAAGAGTTTAGGGTTTTGTTTTGTTTTTCAGTATAAAGCAAGGAAGTGAAGAGAGTGCTGTTTTATCTTCTCAGAGAGAATGAACAGTATTTTTTTTTTAATTTTTATTACAGTACAGTTGATTTCCAATGTTGTGTTAGTTTCAGGTGTACAGCAAAGTGAATCAGTTATACATATATGTATATTCACTCTTTTTTAGATTATTTTCCCATATAGGCCACTACAGAATACTCAGTAGAGTTCCCTGTGCTATACAGTAGGTCCTTATTAGTCATCTATTTTATATATACTACTGTGTATATGTCAATCCCAATCTACCAATTTACCCCCCCTCCTCTCTTTCCCCCCTGGTAACCATGAGTTTGTTTTCTACATCTGGCACTCTCCTTCTGTTTCGTAAATAAGTTCATTTGTACCATTTTTTTAGATTCCACATATAGGTGATATCATATGGATATCTGTCTTTGAACAGTATTTTTAGGAGACATTCAATGCTAACATTTTGCATCTTAGGTAAAATAATTAAATTTGAAGGAGACCAAAAATAATGCATCCAGGCTTCCAGCAACTGTGACTGGCTGCATGTGAGGCATTGAGGAAGATCCTTCCTCAGAGTGGAAAGAATGACCTCCCCACATGTCCACCAGTGAAGGGCTTGCCTCTGTACATTTCTGATAATTCACTAAACTTGTTCAAGATTTTATGAGGAATAGCTTTTGTTTGTTTCTTTTCTTTTCAGGCGTTACTTTTTATGGAAAGCAATATGTTCTATCACTGCTGAGATGAACCAGAACATTTGGGAGTGGTATGCCTATTTGATTTTTTGTTTTTATAAATGATTGCTTTTAGTAGTTATTCTCATGAATTTCACTGCAGTAGTAAAGTATTAATATTTGGAGTGAGATTACTCTGAAATTCTTAGGTGGAATAACAAGATTAGTTATAGCAAAAGAAGTAAGTCAACTTGAAATCTACCTTTCAGTCATACACAGCACATCTCTGAAGTTAAAGTTGTATCTTCTGGGTGGGGCCAAGGATGTGAACTAAATACAGCTCTTTAGAGATTTGCCTTTTCTGTCCTGAGTGAGAATGTCTAGCTACCAGGCACTTCTAACTAAACCAATTCATGGATCAAGACAGTTGGATGAACACAGAGAGATAATTACCATCTAAGGGGAGGAATGGTACGACATTTAACTTTCACAACATGAAAGAGAACAGAAGCATATTTTAATACCTTTTACTGATTATCTTATTATGCATGCAAACATGCTCAATATAATAAATGCAGAGAAGTAAAGAGAACAAAATAAAACTCTCCTGTAATCACACCACTCAAGAGATAACCACAGTTGACATTTGGGTGTTTAAATGTTCACATTTTCTGTGCATGTATATAATCACATATGCACATTTTACCAAAATAGGATCATATGATAATTCCATTCTTTTCATTTAACATTATTTACTGTAAACATCTCTCCATGTCAATACATATTTTTTCTATAATTTAATTTTTAATGTGTGAATAGTAATACATTAAATATTTACAATGACTTATTTATTCAATTCTCTATTTTTGAACATTTGGGTTATTTCCGACCTTCACCATCACAGTACTGCAATATTATATTTTCATTTAAACTCTCTGCATCTTTATTTCATTATAATAAATTTTCAGATATGACATTATTGAACTATTTTTAAATAGAAAGGGCAGAGTAATAGCTATGAAATAACTAACAGAGGTATCCAGGTACTAACACACAAATCAACATGTTTAGATACTGTATACATTAGTACCATAAGCATAGGTATTAAAGCCACATGCCCTATGAAGGAAAAATGATGTAGTTTAAGGAAAGGGAAGTTTATCTTCCTTTACAAAAGCTTTGGGCACTTTCTTTTGGATTTCAGAAAGCCATTGCCATTACTTAGAAAAGGGACTAAAACCCAAAGGCTGAGCATTTTATAGGAAGGATCAATTTCTCTAAAAAACAGCACTCCTGCAAAGCTGCAAAGCAATCCTGGCTTGTTAATCCTCATGATCAGGGTTCTATGCTTTAAGCCTAGTTATTTCCTAACAGTGAATGTTAACATTTTACAGAACTATATAATATTGGATTAGTTATTATAACTATTTCTATTTTTACATTAGAAACAGATAAACCATCAATGGAGATACTATGTTTAGTGAGAACATATCAAGTGAGAACATAACATTAATTACAGTAATACAGTTTCGGGGGAATACGGAAGTTGCTGCTGTTGCTTTCTCTTTTTACTTTTATCATAAAAACTGCGAGTGTTCAAAGAGAGAAGGAATATCCAAACAATATAAAATGATGAAAAGAGAAAATAATACACCGCTGGCTTCCTAGTTACAAAATCCAGACATAACCAACTTTAACTATCAAAAAATGTCCCATATATTCTACCAGAAACCTTTTACGCTTATAAACCTGTGTACTTTTTTGCTTCAAAAACAAATACAATTAACAAACTCATTCTTCACAACTTGTTTTTCAATTTACAATACATTTTAGCCATTTTCCCTGTAAATACTTACAGACCTCTTTTTGGATAACTGAATGGGCCTAATTTATTAAACCAGGCCACACTCTTTTTGCTATTATAAATACTGCTATAAGTAAACTTTTGACAAATATGGCACTGTAAGTTCAGCTTTAAACTCTTCTTCTCCAAACACAGAGAAAATTATATGTGTGTGTGTATATATTTTACATGTATGTATATATGTATACACATATATACACACACACACATATATATACACACATATTTTAAGGCATGATTGACTTAAAATTAAACACCTCATGGACCAGAAGTGTAGCAGAAACTCAGAGCAGAGTAGTTAGGCCCAAGGCCTCTGTCCTGTGGAATTTGGGACTAGAAACAGGCAAAGGTAACCCAAGATTTCAGTTCCTGAAAGGGAAGAGGTACAGAGAAGTGAAGAAGGCAGACCAGTGCTGGAATGCCAGGATTGAAGAAGGTTGGAAAAACTTCTGCTGACCACCGTCTGGGGCTGTGGACTATCTGCTGGGACATTCCCAGGAGGCAGGAAGAAGGACCCAGCCTGGAGTGCAGCAGCTGGCCAGGCATCACCAGCTGGCTAAGAGTCAGTTTGCAGGATGCCGAGATCAACACAGGGCAGGAGCCTCGATTTGGTTTTGAGAGATGTCTCTGATGGGACTCGAAGGTGGCAGCAACTACATCTATAGAGTTTAATGTAGGGAAACAGAGAGTGATACAAATCTGATTTAATATGGAGGAAAGGAAGAAGGAAATGGAGCAAAGTAAAAAAAAAGATGTAAGGTAAAAAATACAAAATAAAAGCACAAGGCATCCAAATAAATGGAGATGGACCAAACATCTACTGAAAGACAGAGTCTATCTATCAATAGTTTTAAAAAAAGAAAAAAAGGAGGATCCAGCTACACGCGTTTTATTATAGACACACTAAAACAAAAGGATACAGAAAAGCTGAAAACAATATGAAACAAATCTTGTCTGATATGTTGTTTTTCCAATTTAACAGGTGTTTATTATATTTCTGACAGATAAATTTTAATTTTTATGAAATCAAATTTTTTTAATTTATTTATTTTATTTAATTTTTGGCTGCGTTGGGTCTTCGCTGCTGCACACGGGCTTTCTCTAGTTGCTGTGAGTGGGGGCTACTCTTCATTGTGGTGCACAGGCTCCTTATTGCAGTGGCTTCTTCTGTTGTGGAGCACGGGCCCTAGGCGCATGGGCTTCAATAGTTGCGGCACATGGGCTCAACGGTTGTGGCTCACGGGCTCTAGAGCACAGGCGCAACAGTTGTGGCGCACAGGCTTAGCTGCTCCGTGGCATGCGGGATCTTCCCAGGGCAGGGCTCGAACCCGTGTCCCCGGCATTGGCAGGCGGATTCTTTACCACTGAGCCACCTAGGAAGTCCTGAAATCATATTTAACATGATTTTCCACAAGGAAAATGACTTTATTTATGTCATGCTTAAAAACACCTTTATTACTCCATTTTTTTAAATTTCCATATACTTTCTTTTAATAGGTTTGTGGAGTTTTATTAAATCCTTGATCCACAGGGCACATGATAAACAGAATATAAATATACATAAATATATATGTAAATATAAATATAAATTTGGGGAAGTGGCTACTTCAACATCGCTTATTAAATAACCAATAATGACAAATATGAAATGCTTTTACGATATCCTAAATTTTACATATTCAGATCTATTTTTAGCCTCTTACTTTTGTTCCACTGATCTCTCTATTCCTTTAGCAAACTATTTTAATTAAAGTAGCTTCAGAATACACTTCAATATTGATAGAGCTCTATCTCCTTTATCATTACTCCTTTTTGTAATTCATCTAGTAAATCTCAAAGGCTGATTTTTCCAGATAACTTCGGCACAGTTTCTCTAATCCTCCCCACCCCACTCCTGCCAAAGACAGTCACTATGACATAAACACTAAATTGCATCAAATTTCCAGATTAATTTTAGTAGCAGCTGCAACCTAGTATAATTAGCAGTGTCCAGCAAATAGCAAACTTTCATCTGCTGCAATTCTGCTGTCCTGGAATAGGCTTTTCTCTACCCTCATGGCGGGAGAGGGGTGGCGGTGGAAGAGGGTGAGGGGTGGAGACGTGTAACTCCCTCTTCTGCATTTTTAAGTGCAATGCTTACACCTCCTCCTTTTCGCAAACCTTATTTATGCAGAAGTGTTGTGGTTGTCCTGCATTTATGTCTGAGAACCTTGAGGCTCCCTCTCTGTAAGGTTAAGACAGTTACTAAAGGTCGTGGAGCTAGTAAATGATGAAGCTGACTGATCCCATTTGGTTCTACCTTCATAACTTGTGTCCTCACTGGCTATGCTATACTGTCTCAGATGTGAAGGAGCTGTAGTGAGAATTCAGGAATGACTAGCCAGGCAGCGTTCATAAACTAGAAGTCTATATACATTTTTAAACAAGAAAACTACAATTAATGTTTTCTTTTAGCAAGAGGCAAGACAGTCTTCTCTGGAATTTGAATCTAAGCCATAAAGTTTAAGTTTATAAATAAGATTTTAAACCAAAAATGTACTAGTTGACCCCTGATACATAGAAAGTCACATAAAAGAACAAAAAGAGCTGAAGAAAACACCTTGAAGCCCCCTAAGGGAGTGCCTATATGTATGGGATTCTCTTTATTCCAGCTCTCTTTGGGGGACAAAGTGCCTATATCATTGTGTTCCAAGGCTGTGCTGCCGCCCAGGGACTGGCCGCAGAGGTGTTAAACAGAGAAGCAACTTCTATCGATCCTAGAGACGCGCAGGAGAACGTGAGGAGAACTGTACGTATTATGTTTATAACATAATATTCCCAAAGGAAACAAATGAAAATGGATTCCCAAGAAAGTGCAGATGGTAAGAATGCAAATAAATGTTCATTATGAAAACTTCATGACTTTTCCTCTTCCTTCTATGGTCTTTGTTTATCCATTACCAACACTGCATTTGGGCACAGCATTTCATCGAAAAGCTTGTGCAAACATTTTTACACAAGCCCTCTAACATCTAGTGGTTCTCCCAAAACTTTGATGCCCTGAAAAATCTAATTATTACTGGTAACTTTAAAAGATCACAGTAATTTATTTTTGTCAAATGTGACGAAAGATTAATGGATACAATCAGGAATAATTTGGCAAAAACACATCAAATGCAGAGAAAGCAAAATTTGTTGTTAAGTGAAGCATCAAATATAATAAAAGAGCAAATTCCATGAATGAACAGCAACAACGCACAATTCATTAACCAAATGCCCATGATTATTTCACACTTCAGAGGGCTACTGGTATGATCAGAAATTGTAGTAAAAGGATAGATATAGATTAACTTCAGCATCTCTATCTATTTTAATTACAGATGCTACCCTCAGAGGGCTACCAGCATCATAAAGGAAATACAAACTACGGTTTATCCATCCCTTTTATAAGCTGTAATTCCATATACATAAAATAAGACATTCAGTCAATTATTTTAAAAGACGGCGATCAATACGCCAGGAGATAGTAAAATTGCATCATTTCCTTAGCTGTCACAAACTGGAAGTATTAAAAGTCTTGTCAACTTTCCGGCTCTGAAAACTCTTATCTTTTAAAATCATCCCTGTCGCCATCACCCCCCATAATCGTCTAATGTGCTAGTTAACGTCCTTCGCTGCCCGAAGAAAAAATGTTCGTTCAGCAAATATTAATAAACTGTAAGCTCCTCAAGGGCAAGGCCACATCCTTCTAGTCTTCATATTCCCAGAGCTGGTTCAGCAGTTGACTCACAAATAGTATTATTTTAAATAGCAGAACAAAACAAAAAATTGGAAATAGCCTAAAGAATCATTAATAAGAACATCTTTGGGATGAAATGTTCAGCCATGAAAAACAATGAGTACCATATACATGTAAAGACTGATTAAATATACTGTTATTTGAAAGTAACACACTGCGAAGTAACAACGACAGTATGATCCTGTCTATATTTTAAAAAGAAACAAATCTAGAAAATGCACAAAAGCAAATATAGGTGAGATTTTCAAAGGAGAAAAGGAATAAAAAGGCACTTAGTTAGTGGTCGCCTTTTTACTACTGCACTTACAGTCCCGTAACCCACTCTAACTCTTTGAGGGAAGCTGGCTTTCCAACTCCCCTTACCTTCCCCTAGCAGTCCTAGGTCTCTATTTAAACAATTTCATGCCTTCATAGAATCTTTTCTCATTTTCTCCTTCTATCCTTGATACCCAGTCAGTTGTCAATTTGGGACTCTACCATATCGTATATTTTGTCTGCCCCAGCTCTGAGCAGTATTAGACACAGATGGGGACACACACACACACACACACACACACACATCCTTTTCTAATCAAAGCAAAACAACCCCTATTCCTATCACATTCTCTAAACCTTTTCTACATCCAAGTCCCTTTTTCTATCCATAAGCAGCACATCTCACTTCGTTTTTGAGTGTTTAAGCACTTCATAGTCACAGAGATCCCCTCTTTTATACTGTAGAATCTTTACACTTTGTTTCTGTCTCTGAGAAATGTCTCTTACTGCCCTGCCAAAGCTAAGCTACATCTTTGATATCCCATGCCTTGTATTTTCCCGACATCTTGTTCCACAATCAGCCTTCCATTATTTGCATATTAAGGTTCTCCTCTTGAGTCTACAGAAATATTCAGATTCCTCCTATCTTTAAAAAAAAAGAAAGAAAAAACAATTCTTGCACACACTGGCTCCCTTATGCATATCCTACTACACCTGCAAATTACATCCTTTCTGTTTTGTCTCCAGATCTCTTAAAAGTTTATACCCATGCCTGCTTCTTCCTTATTGCCTGCCCTTTCCTCACCACCAATGCTCTTCAGTGTCTCAAAGTGGCCTATACAGTAAAGTTCAAAGGCCTGTCCCTGGTATCCCACGCTCAGCCCTGCCTTTCTACTCTGCTCTCATGTCCTCCCCTGAACAGCCTGGGTGCTGCCAATTGAAACACAGGCTGTTTCCCACACACACTGTTCCTCCTGCATGTTCCTTCATACTGGCACACTTCCAGCAAGCAATGTTTGACTCTTAAATTTCTACCTTTCCTGAACAGCAGCTTTCTTTCTCCAGACCACTCTATGCAGATATAACAAGGCCCCCAAACTTTCTGAAAAGCACATATTCTCTATAGAGTAACTCAGTCTACACAAACAAGAACTACGGAACTTGGAGCAACCTAAGGGTGCTGCCTGGATCAATCACCTTTGCATTCTCATGTAAGCACTTTGAATACTGCCATGCATAAAGTGGGCACTCAGCCAATATTTGTTGAAATGAAAGAAAAAGAATTGCTATATGCTTCACCACAAAGCATGAACACAGTGGAGAGACCAAGAATTATATTTTTCTGAATCCTACTGGGGAAATGATCCTCTTGGACATAAGAAAGTGTCATCTGGTAACTTCTAACCCCTGGGGTAGTCCGAGGACAACTGGGGCAGTCCCAAACAAGACCCACGATTACAATGCCAACGTGTCTTCTCTCGACACTCTTTTTCCTAGGATACCAGGGGAGAGAGTTGAATTCAAATGCCTTGAGGTAACTTCAACTCTTCTTTCCATCTGACTTAGTATGACCCAGGATAATCAGGCTTAAATTATAAACCATGGATGGAGACAGAATCATATAAAAATTAGGGTCTGCCAGGAAACAGAATATGCTCCAGGACTTATATTGTGAATTTCCTATTATTTGGAATTGACAAAAAGAACCTAGGCTGTGATGTCTACATGGATCAAAACTCAAGTGGGGGTCCTATGAAATCACAGTAAATCTAGGATACTCTTTTGCTTATGTGTGCCTAATCTCATGAACTTATTTCATTTCTGTAAGACTAAAGTATGCAAAGTAACTAAATCTAGGGTAGGTGTGGTAATAACTTAATCTGAAAAAAATTATTCCATGTAATAAATTACTATCATTAAGTATGAAAAGGCAATGAACACTGAACCTTATATAGTAACTAAAATAATCCAGAGTCAAAATTCCTTGCAGCCGTACCCAGCCCAATTTGATACGGCTAAGAATACCACAAAGGATTATTTCTCCAGGACAACTGGCCCTAAAAGTCTTTTGCCTTCATGTTATTAATGGCAGCTATAACACTACCTACAATTTACTGAGTTTCTACTTTGTGTGACAAGCACTGTTTCAAATCCTCTGTGTGATTACGCATTTAATCCTTAGAGCAATCATTAACAGAAGGTATTTTTTCCTTATTTGAAAGATGTGGAAACTTAGAGAAACTAAGTAACTTGCTTAAGTGTATATGCATGTGTGTGTATGTGTGTGCATGTGTATGCATGCGTGTGTGTGCACACGTGTATGTGTGTGTGTTGCATGAATGTGTGCATGTGCGCGTGTGTGTACGTGTGTGTGCATGTGTGTGCGCGCATGTGTGTGCATGTGTGTGCGCGTGTGTGTGTGTGTACACATACATACATATGTCTGATAAAGCAGCTGGGCCAGGATATGTACTCAGATTTCTTTTATTCCAAACTCCACACTAATACCCACAGGCAAAAGAGGCAAATCATTAAATACATCATGTGTAAGAGTGCTGGTGTTCCATACTAAAATTTCTTTCTTTGTATATCCTGTTGCCATTTTGAAAGAACTTCTCACAATGCCTTTCCTGAAGCGGACTAACAGAGTGAGACAGAACTACAGGTTAGCAAGTCTTTTCCATTATTCAGTCACATAAACTAGAGTTTCCCAAACTGTAGTCTGTATTTCACTGGAAGAGATGATTTGAATAGATCAAGAAACAAAAAGAATTATTTTAATAGATGAATTCATTTTAATAAATCTTTTTATTAAAGGTAAATCACTGACAAAATGTGATTTTAGGTGATACACAAATAATTTTATTTCACATAAATGTACTTTGCTATGTATTAAAAAGCTAACCAGAACATCAAATCAATGAATTCACAAGAATATAAAGTTTTCTTTTTAAATAAATTCATTTTGGTGTAAAAGACAAACTATATTTAATTTTAAAATTGTGTAAGTACCTATATTTTAAAAATGAGAAGATGCTTCACAAAGAATGGAAAATTAAGAAATGCAACAGAAACACGACTTTCCTGTACACAGTGCACACCGTGTGTTTATATCGGAGGACAGATGAAGCCTTTACCTGTGTTACATCCACCACACCAGGACTCACCTCTGGTGACCGCGTCTAGGGCACAGCCGCTTCCTGTTGCTCCTCCTCCAATGACAAGTACATCGAATTCAGATGTGTTTTTCAAAGTCAGTATCTGAGCTTCTCTGGAAGGAGGCTCCCTGTTAACAGGTTCTGAAACATAGTCCGCTGCTTCAACAAAGGCCAGGTTCACCTGAGGTAAAAGACTATTTTCAGATGTTTGTCTGGAATGTCAATTTAATAAATTTTACAATATACTAAAAAAGATATTTGTAATGGAGATAAGGATAACCAGAGCTAGACCAGAGTCCATAGTCCACGTGGACTGAGAGAACTAACTGCCTTGGAGAAGGAAAAAAGTCCTTAAAATTCTGTGTTTTGTTTTTTGTTTTTTTTCCCCCATGAATCATAACTATTTAACCATGGAACACCTGGTTTCAGATTCAATATCTCAACTGATTGTTTTGGTTTCATACATAGCCAAGTTCAATCACTTCCCACACTGTACAGCAATTCCCAAATACCTTGTCTAAGACAATTTATAGGAGAACATAAGGAAATGTTTTACCCAGTAGCAGCCATTCATTCAGATAACATTTAAAAGTGTGGAAAGGAAAAGGAAGAAGCACTTCATGCCTTTCTGAAATTTCTTAATCGTATATGTTCTTCATTTCTAATTCCCCTGACAAAAATATATTCCAGAGTTCGGGGATCTGTAAAGTTTAAGTCAGTACAATTAAAAAGAATCTGTTCAAAAGAAGTTACTATGCAGTTTAATAACCAGCTCTGGCCAATGGGAGTAATATTATATAAAGATTTCAGTCAGAGGCTTCCCCATTAAATGTTTTAACATAAAATTATAATTCTATATATTTAACACACATTATTTCAATTTGTGAAAGCTTTAGCAATAATACAAGTAAAGCCTGCCATAGTCCCCCTAAAGGATAATTTCTTTTTTCTTATTTCTTGTTCTTTCATTAGAATGTAACTTATCATCCTCAATCAAAAATGATGTGAGTCTTAAAAAAAAAATAGTTGCCATAAGTCGAAGTCAAAAGCTTAGAAAAACAGCTATGTATCTGTTTTTTCTCCAAAATGCTATTATACTAGGTTCATTCCCTGTACTGAACAGTGCTGGCCACTGCTGCCCTAGCAGTTAGTTATCCACAGATATGTGGCTTCTATTTTCTTTTCCTTCAATCACAGCGTCAGCACAACCCATAAAGGCAGCGCTCTTCCCGTTCTGCCGAAGGGCCACGGATGAAGCTCTGAACCACAAGGCCAAGCTTCTTCCAGAAAAGGTGGTCTTCGCTCTGACCAAGAGACTGTTCTGAGAAGTGACTTTTTATTCGTTTAAATGAAATAGACCAAAGTACTCCTTACAGTTGGGATTAATTATTATCAGGCCAATTGGACTTCTATTTTAAAAAATCTAGAAGCCATAGATTACATTGAAAGAAACCTGGATAAGAATCGAGGGTCCTGGCTTACATCTTAGCCCTTGTGTTTACTAGTAAAGGGACTTCTGGCTGATTATCTCTCTGGCCTTGGTTTCTTCATTTGCAACATGGGATGAAACCCCTGTGATGTTTCTATCTCTATATCTCTTAGTTACCCTCAGTCTGAGTGGATAAAGATACAAAAGTAGGTAGTAAACTATTAATTACACCAAAGAGGAGCTGTATTATTGTTAAGTAATTTGATTCCTTAATAGCAGGGAACAGGAAACTTTCAGAACGTATTTTACTAAGTATCATAAATACAAAAGGGTGTAATCAGATACCATAATTTTTCAGGCTATTAATTCAGATTCCAAACCAAAAATCTTATGCTTCCTTATATAACTCCTAATTGTCTGCTAATAACCATTTCCCCATGTTTATATTCACATGCATTCAAGGTAACAAGCTAAATAAATGTAACTGGCCAGGTGCTGTGGAGCAGGGGTCCCCAATCCCCAGGCCACAGACCGCTACCAGTCTGCGTCCTGCTAGGAACTGGGCCGCACAGCAGGAGGTGAGCGGCAGGCAAGTGAGCACAGCTTCATCTGTATTGATAGCCACTCCGCACTGCTCGCGTTACCATCTGAGCTCCACCTCCTGTCACCATTATGGTGAGTGGTATAATTATTACAATGTAATAATAATAGAAATAAAATGCACAATAAATGTAATGCACCTGAATCATCCCAAAACCATCACCACCACCCCCCGCCCCAGGTCCATGGAAAAATTGTATTCCACAAAACCAGTCCCTGGTGCCAAAAAGGTTAGGGACCGATGCTGTTGAGTACATAACACCTTTCAGTCGTGGTCTTTGTTTTCCATCATCGAAAGAGAAGAATGAAGAAAACTATATATATATATATATACACACACACACATGTATACACACACACACACACACACACATGGTAAATACATACAAGAACAAATGCCAAAATATAGAAAGAGAGAAAAAAAAAAAAAGCACCAGGCTATGACCATTCAGATTAGGGAGGGAGAGTCTTTCATTTGAGGCTTTCAACTGGGCCATGACAGATGGATAAGACTTGGGCATGAGACTGACAAGTAACTAAACCGCCAGAGTATTTTCACACATCAAAAGAGTTGTGTTGACATTTGCTGCTTGGTAAGTTTTCTAGAAATAGTTGAAAAATAAATGTAGGACTGTACTATGCTAGAGTTCATTAGAACTTGGTAAAACTAAAAGCCCCCATTCTACTCTGCTCACAGGTCACAACAGTGAAGATTAAACTCAGCTGAATCTCTTCTTCAGCAAGTACACTAGATCTGATGGGCATTTCTCATGGCTTTTGCACATCTCTCCACCGACTACGCTGTTTCTCCTGTCCTCATCCCCTGCCTCATCCTCATCAGTACACTCTAACCTGTCGCATTCTAACAAACAGTAAAAAATGTCTCTTACATATGTTTATAACAATCAGCCTAAAACTTCTTGGAATATCTGTATACCCTTACTTTTTTACTGCCTCGCCTCCTATTCACCCTCCAACTCAATTTTAATGTGGGTTTTCACATATACACCGGCACCACCACCACGACCACCACCACCAACACTGACCATTGTCCACTATGCTGCAAAACCCAATGAGCACTCTTCACCCTCATTTCAGTTGTCATCTCAACACATTCACGCACCTCAGCATCTGCAAGATGACTGTTTGAAATGGCATCTCTCTCTTGCTCTCTTTCTCTTTCTCTATCCAGCCCCTTGAACCACTCTCTCTTAATTTCCTTTGGATGTCTGTCTACTGTCCAACATTAATCACTGAGATTTCTCTTGGGTCTGTCCTATTCACTCTTCTCAGTTCACTGAAAACTCTCTCCAGGGAACCTCATCTTCCTCCATATAATCAGGTATCTTCTCTGCCACACTGACCCTCAATTGTGTTCCCCTATTCCAGAATCTGGATATCAAACTACCTACTTGGCTCCTCCATTTCGATGTCTCACATATATCTCAAAATTCTACTGATGACTTTATCTCCCCAAACCTTTTTCCCTGTCAATTTTCCTTATCTCAGTAAATTATATATCTAGTTGCTTGTACCACACTCTTGTCTCATATCTGATCAATCATTGAGTTCTATAAATTCCACCTCCTAAAAAATTCTCACATCTAGTCACATTATCTTCACTGCCCCCTTTCAAGTCCAGGTATCTTCCCTCTCTTCTATACTGAAATGATATCCTCCTACACTTCTTTACACAGTTACCGTTCCTCCTTCCAAGTCATTCTCCATACCACAGCTGGCGTAATCATTTAAAAACCCAAATAATGCCATTTCCATGTGTAAAACCCTTCAAGAGCTTTCAACTTAAGATACAAGGTAAGCATCTTTAGTTTCTAAGATTCTTCATAGTTTTTCAGAGTAGCTTAAATTTAAGAAAGAAATGAACAATACCAAGTGCTGGTGGTAATATAACACAATTAGAACTCTCATATTGCTGATGGAAGTGCAAAATAATCCAGCCATTTTCCATTCCTCAAATAGGAAAACAATCTGAGAGTTTCTAAAAAGGTAAACATACACTTATCATACAACCCTCCTGCCCCCCACCAGATGATTTACTCAAGAGAAATCAGAACCTGTGCTCACACAAAAACATGCAGGCAAATCTTTACAGTGGTTTTATTTATAATTGCCAAAACATTAGTAAAAACTCAAACAGCCTTCAACTGGTGAATGACTAAACAAACACTGGTACATCCATGCACTGGAATAATAACAGGCAATAAAAAGAACAAATTACTGACAATCACAACAACACGAATGGATCTCGAAAGCATTATGCTAATAAGTCATAGGTTGGGAAGTTATGGCTTTCCACTCAAAGCTGGCTGCTACCTCTTTTAATAAACAAAGCTTTATTGCAACACGGCCACACCCAATCATTCATGCCTAGTACAAGACTGCAATAGCAGAGTGGAGTAGCTGCAACAGAGAAGGTACGGCCTGCAAGCCTAAAACGTGTACTGCCTGGCCCTTTACGGAAAAGTTTGCCAATCCCTGTGCCAAGTGGAAGAGGAAAGACTCAGAAGTCTACATAGGGCATGATTCCACTTACATGATATTCTGTGAACACCAGAGTACAGCGTCAGAAAACAGATCAGTGATTGTCAGGGTCTGGAGATGTGGTGGGGAGGACTGACTGCAAAGAATATGAGAGCTTTTGAGGATGATAGAAATGTTCTGTATCTTGACTTGGTGGTGGTTATATGACCGTAAGCTCTTGTCAAAACTCACAGAACTGTAAGTTATAAAGGGTGAACTTCATTGCATGTAAATTACACCCCAAATTATACCTCAATAAATTTAACTTTAAAAATAATAAGTAACCATGTACACAGCAATTATGTGCCAGGCATTATTATTAGGGTTTCACTTCTTTCACTCACTTAATCCTCACAATGACTCTGAGTTAGGTACTACTATGATTTCCATTTTACAGAGGAGTAACTGAGACACAGAAGGTAAGTACTTTGGCCTATGATTATACGGCTGGTAGATGGTAGAGCTAGGAATTGAACTTATTCAGCCTGGAGACACAGACTAAGTTTTATATCACTACAACATACTGATTCTACGTATAATTTGAGGAAAAATAAAGAAACCAGACTAAATAGTTATAATAGGATGAGATACCACCAATTGCTAAATGCAGAAAGTTTTGGGGTATTGTTTTTTTTTTTTTTTTTTTGGTATGGTTCTGTTGTGGAGGTTTTGCTGAACAGTCCTTCCAAAAATATATTTTTTAAAATACACGGCACTATTGAGGGTAATTTATTTAATTTCTGACACTACATTTAAAATAACATTTTATTTTTCATAAAAGCTGGAAAGTGCTGCAACTGAGAAGCTAAGCATCAAGTTTATTTTAGAGGCAGTAAACACAGCCTAAGGCCCTCCTTATAATTATGACAAGAGAAAGACTCATTTCGACTTCATATGGCTTTGAGTCACAAAAACACATCTGCACTCTACCTTCTCTAGAATCTGTTGATTGAGGAGAAATAAGAGAAAAGCAGTAGGAATAGAATGGTAGTGGTAAGTAACAGCACGCTTTAAGAGGCCTTTGTGCTTCAAGTCTTCCCAGACCTGCTAATCAAACTCCCCAGAAAAACTAATCAAGGCAGTTTGATTAAACAAGAAACTGGGAGAAAGTCTCCATTATAGGACTAATCCAGAAATTCTGGGAGAAGCCTTGGAAAGGCAACATGCCCTGAGAAGACACCTCACCACCTCATCCAATCACTGTGTATTGGAGGCCCTCAAGGATTCTACAGACTGGAGGACAAAACAAAAAGATAAAGAGGAAATTATAATATTGCTTAACAGGTAGATTAAAGATAGAGAAGAAGCTATAAGAGCCATGGGAGGCATGATCCAGACCTGAGAAGGTTTCCTGGAAACCACAGCTAATCAGGGCAAGAAAGACGAATAGACATTAGCTGGGTGAAAATACCAGGAAAGGAAATAGGCACAGCATGTATTAAAACCAGAAGTCATTGTAGTGAATTGGTCAGTATACTACTTTCTTAAAAACATGACTTACACATCCAATATTTAAAAAGCATCCTCCGTATCTGTGAGTCTATTTCTGTTTTGTTACATTCATTTACGTTTTTCAGATTTCATATATAACTGAAAATATGCAGTATTTGTCTTTCTCTATCTGACTAATTTCACTCAGTATAATACCCTCCAGGTCTATCCATGTTGTCACAAACGGGAAGATTTCATTCTTTTTTTATGGCTAAGATTTCACTGCATATACATACCACAACTTTATCTATTCATCTGTCTGTGGACACAGGTTGCTTCCATATCTTGGCAATTGTAAATAATGCAGCAATGAACACTGGGGCGCATGTATCTTTTTGAATCAGTGTTTTTGTTTTCTTCAAATAAATACCCAGGTCACCAGAGGGGAGAGGGTGGGAGCAGGGGAGAAACAGGTGAAGGAAATTAAGAAGTCCGAACCACCAATTATAACATAAATAAGTCACAGGGATGTAATGTACACCACAGGGAATATAGTCATTAATAGTATAACAACTTTGGTGCATAATCTATAAAAATATCAAATCACTATGCTGTACACCTGCAACGAATATAACACTGTGAGTCCACTCTACTTCAATTTAAAAACAATATAAATAAATAACAAAAATTACTATATTTCACATAAAAATTAGGATTTCTATCTGGGATCAATATGCTGAAACTGAACAGCAGCCGCTGCCCCTAGGCAGGGCTTGTGCACCCTTGTTAGCCCAGGATTCCCACTCACTGGCTTCACACGTGCATTGCAGCAGTCTGGCCCCTCTAGGCACGTAAGTTTGCCAAGCCTGGCCTAAAGACAGGACAAGCCCAGCACTATCAGATTCAGGATCTAATACCTAATTCAGCCACTGATGTTGGAAGAAACGAGAGCCCAAGATACAAAGCAAACTGCCCTGAGCCTGGCATTAAGTCCAAGCACGGCTCCAAAACAAAAAATTCTTACCTAACATTTAATATCACTTTGATGGTACTTCTGATTATATTTAATTATGATGGCCTGTGGGGAAGTAGGTGGGTTTTTTTTAACTTGTAAGCAAAGGTTCCGCTACAGTTTAAAAGGGTAAAATTCCTCCAGCATTCTGAGAGCAAACATACAGCTTTTGTCAAAAGACTGGCACATAAAACACCTACATAGAATCGAAAGCCAAGTTCATAATCTTTGAGAGTTTACATCCCAGAGAACAGAATGGGATTCAGAATGAGATCAGTTTTACTCTGTCTGTACACCATTAGACTTGCAAATTAAAAAAAAAAAAAATATCCTAGACATTTGCAACTTCGGGTGAGACCGAATACAAGATATAATAATTAGTGTCTATTTCTGAAAGAAGTGCATATTTAAAGAACACAGGCAATTAACAACCAGGTTGTCCTGTAATCATGTATAGTAATATCTGGAGAATAAAGTAGGGTTTCATGCAAATCACTTCTTACTGCAACTATCACTCTTACTCGCTCATAGTATGTGACTGAATCATATATTGATAATGGAATCATTAGATTTAAGGGGAATTGCTTCATGTTTTGTTGTCACTGAAAAATAATATATTTCCATATTCCTGGAAAGGAAATGCAATAAGCATCTCCTTAGAATGAATCTCAAGATGTTTCAGTGACCTTTCACCTCCTGAATCACTTTGTGATTCTAAACAATGGTGTTTCCTCTTATACTCACAGGACAGTAAGCAACATTTCTCAGTGTAAATGTGCTGGGTGAGGGATTCATGATTACTCTGTAGGAAGAGTGGCTAACAGGTGCCAAATCATTACATGATAAAACTTTTTTATAGCTGAAAAAATAGGGAAAACCCTTTGGCTTTGTCTGAATCTATTTCAAATAAAATCACATCACTACATGATCTGAGGTTTGAGGCATATGTTTCATCAGTTTTCAAATATGTGTTTTAAAGACACAGAATACGTGTTTGGAGGTGTCCAAACTTGATACTGCTCTTCAATTCCAACAGTGTGCTGAGAATGAAAGGATCTGCAGTGGAGCCTGAGAGCAGGGAGTGCAGAGAGGGAAGAAGAGCTGCTGTTAGCCCACATACTAACAAGTTGGGTCCCTTGGGTCTCACAATGACACAGAAGGGAGGCATCCTTTGACCAATGAGGACACTGAGTTTTGTTATTCCCTGGGCAAGTAACTGAGACACTCAGAATCTGATCCCAGGTTTGACTCCAAATCCCATGTCCTCAGCTCTGCTAGGTTATGTTTCCCTATATGTGTGGGTTACCTAGGGCCCCAGACCCGCCAGCCTCACTGACACCAGCAAATGAGCAAGCTGCTGACGGTAGCCAGTGGAGTCGGAAATCCTAGGGAACCTGCTTTGCCCATGGCCAGCCACAACAGGCAGTGACACCCAGGGTTCCATGGAACAACACTTTTCGTTAAAAACCTCTCTAACACACACATTTGGAAAGAGATATAGAACAGAAATGGGGCTCACTCTCTCCCCATCCCTCTCAGGTGAATAAAACGCTGACCCAACGAGCCAAAGGACCATTTCCAAGCTTCACAATCCAGATGGCCCTTCGCTGCATTTTAATTCTATGTTCAAAAGAGTTTGGGGTATAATTTGTGATGCACGCTTTCCATTTCTCTGTGAATTATTTCATCAAATATATACATATTTATAATTTTTCTAGTTCACACTCACGAGCATGTAATTGGATCTCAGAACTTCTTTGTTGAAAAATCACACATTAGGAAATAAAGCAAGTAAAATTATTTTGCCTAACATTGCCTAACTTCTTAAAGCATCTATTTTCTTAATTTGCAAACTCTACCTAAAGGAGGCCTACCTAGCATTAACACAATTTAACTATTAAGCTGGAGAAGGCAACTAGTGGACTTTTCCCAAAGCACTTATAGAAAGTTTCCTCAGTCCCACAAAATCCCTGAAAAGTTTCTTAAAGAGGCCTTAAAATGGATAAATAGTTGAAAGTGAAATGCAAAGTCAAATCAAAATGAATGTCAATGTTGCTCAGTTAGCAACAGCCTAGAAGCTCACCAGCTGTCAACGCTAATCATAGCTCAGTCGTTGACTCACTGTGTGACCTATCGCAGCACAGTTAACCTCGCAGATTCCGTATGCCAGCAATAAAATAGCATCACAAACTCCTCGAAGGCCTGATGTGAGTTATAACTCAAAGATATTGCCATGGCCCCACTTTGGGAGCTAAGTGTTAAATAAAAACCAAAATTATAAGGAAGATGATAGGATGCACTTCAAAGAACATTTCCAACTCTGTCTGCATAATTTCAGTGCTTTAATGAAATATGCCTCTGAGAAATGGTTAACCATATAGAGTTAGTTAAGAATAGTTTCAACTGGTCTTCTGGAAAATACAGTGTATTCAGAATCCTCATCAAGCTTTAGATATCAGACACAGGCCCAACATATTCAGTTGTGTTTTTAGGAGAAAAACAGTTCTTCCAGGAATCTATGCACAAAGTTCTAAACAAGAGAAGAAATGAATGATACAATCTTTGGCACAAACTCTAATGATAAAACTCTCATCAAAAAAAAAAATACAGCTTATTTGTCAAAATATATTAGACATTAAAGTCAGGACACAGGTTTAAGGGCTGGATGCTTAGCACTTTTTCTCTTCTTCCAGAGAACACTCCTGGATTACACTTTCCACTCTCCCCTACATTTGGCTGGAAATGATCCAGTGGGTCAAACAGCCATATAACGTGGCAAAGCCACTAGAATAAAGGGACACAGGTCCCTGAATAACTGCAAGAAACAATTCCCAACCTATCCACACTGAAGTGTAATGGGAGCAAGAAAGAAACCTTCACCGTGAAGAGCCACTGAGCTTTGGGAGCTGCTTATTACACCAACGAGCTTACGACACTTAATACACAAATATGAGACATGTTTAGCATTACAATCCAAGATTTGCAACTCCCATACTTTGTACACAGTCCAGAATCTTCCTCTGACAGGTGAGGCCCCACCATTGATAGAAAAATGAAGCCACAGAGATAAAACTCCAAAAGGACAGATAAACAAATGCAAGCCCTAGCAAACCATGGTGCAGAGACACTTCCACCTTCATGTTTGATGTAATGCTGAGGCTGACAGCTCGCTAAGCAGGCAGATGAACCTTGAAGCCTATTCTTCAACCACCAGTCCCTTCTCCTCCTAAATATACACTCTTCATATGGTATCTAACACTACAGTTCCCACCTAAACATTAAAATCAACAAAAATGAAGACTGTTTAAGAACAGTTGCTGTTATAGCACTTTGTAAGATTTTTTTTTTAAGAGAAAGGCTGTTTATGACCTACGAAAAATGCCTCTGGAGATGGAAGACTATTTACTCAGAGAGAACAAACAAGTCTGGTAGCCAGAACTGCCTCACAAAGTTAAAAGCAATCTGGTGAGCAGAAAGCCAATGTGTCATGTGATAATTTCAGCTACATCAGTGCTCAGGAAGATTGCTACTGATCTCAAACCCACAGATACTCTTTAGCTTAGGAGCCAAAAGAATGTTTACAACTGAGATTAAATTCTTAAAGATACTTAGCGCATTCAAAAAACAGTTATATTCAATCAAAGATACTATTGAACAGTGATACTTAAGTAGAACTTTTACAATTGAAATTTTCTCAGTTGACATCATGTCCTAGAGGCTATGCTTATGATTTTAAGCATAATTTTTTTAAAAAAAATTTAGAGCACTTAGTTTTACAAAGAAAATTCCAGAGATTTTCCACATACCTCCTGCCCCTACGTGCACAATAGCCTTCCCCATTATCAACATCATTCATCAGAGTGGCACATTTTTTACCAAAGGTGAACCTACATTGATACACCATAATCACCTAAAGTCAGAAGTTTACTTAAGGGTTCACTCTTGGTGTTGTACATTCTATGGTCTTGGACAATATATAACACATGTATCCATCATCATAGTGTCACACAGAGTATTTTCATTGCCCTAAAAATCCTCTGTGATCTGCCTATTCATCTCCTTGCACACATCCCTGGCAGCCATGGATCTTTTGACTGTCTCCATAGTTTTGCCTTTTCTGGAATGCCATATGGTTGGATTCATACAGTATGTAGCCCTTTCAGATTGGCTTCTTCTACTGAGTAACATGCATTAAGGGTCTTCCATGTCTCTTCATGGCTTGATGGCGCATTTCTTTTTAGTGCTGAATAATGTTCCATTGTCTGGATGGACCACAGTTTATTGATTCATTCATCTACTGAAGGCCATCTTGATTGCTTCCAAGTTTTGGCAGTTACGAATAAAGCTGCTATAAATATCCATGTACAGGTTTTGGTGCGGACATAAGTTTTCAGCTTCTTTGGGTAAATATCAATTAGTGTGATTGCTGGACCATATGGTGAGAATATGTTTAGTTTTGTAAGAAACCACCCAACTGTGGTGTTCCAAAGTGGCTGTGTCATTTTGCATTCCCATCGATAATGACTGAGAGTTCCTGTTGCTCCACATCTTCACTAGTATTTAGTTGTGCTTATGACTTTGATTGGTTGTATTTATAATCTTGATTTCTCTTTGATTGGTTGTATTTATAATCTTGATTTCTCTTTGATTGATATTCATCTTAACTTCAAGCTTCTCTAACCTCTACCAGTTTCTCTGGCCAGTGGTTAACATAAGCAGCATTATACCAATCAAGAGCTTAGCTATTCTGGACTTCCCTGGTAGCGCAGTGGTTAAGAATCCGCCTGCCAATGCAGGGGACGCGGGTTAGATCCCTGGGCCAGGAAGATCCCACATGCCATGGAGCAACTAAGTCCCCGTGCCACAACTACTGAGCCTGTGCTCTAGAGCCCATGAGCCACAACTACTGAGCCTACGTGCCAAAACCACTGAGCCTACGTGCCACAACCACTGAGCCTATGCACCACAACTACTGAAGCCCACACGCCTAGAGCCCATGCTCTGCAACAAGAGAAGGCACTGCAATGAGAAGCCCGTGCACCGCATTGAAGAGTAGCCCCCGCTCTCCACGACTAGTGAAAGTCCACGTGCAGCAATGAAGACCCAACACAGCCAAAAATAAAATAAATAAATAATAAAATATATCTTAAAAAAAAAAAAAGAGAGAGCTTGGCTATTTAAAGAAACCTGATGTTGTAATTTTTTTTATTACACCAAACAAGGCTAGGTCTATTTCAAAATTTTTATATCCTATATCAGGGGAAAAGAAAGAAGTATAGTAGATACTAAAGACCTGCTAACGTGTCAGGTACTGTGACCATTATCTTGTATACTCTGAGTTGGTTAGTGCTTGGCAGGGGGAAAAGCCTGGGAGTAAAGTGACAGTGTCCTTACCTTATAAAGTAACGATTTCTGGAAACTTTCATAACCTGTGCACAATAACAAGCTCACCAAAACCCGGCCACATTTGTTTAACAGACACATTCAGGGAGCTAAATATCTTTTCATTTGAGGATCCATTAAAATAACCCCCAAAGTAGACTGTACTTTGACTAGATATGATCATTCCATTTTTTTTGCTGCTGCACCAATCTTATCTTTTGAATTTTGAGTCATTGGTACTTCCAATCAAAAAACCCTGGTTTATTAGAATCTCTTAAAAATAATGTATTGAGAGGGAGAAACTGAGATTAAAACAATGTTCTCAAAATTCCTATGGATTTTAACTTTCATGCATCAGTTTGCCTGTCATTAGCATAAGTACTTTTCCTCACAAAGGTAGTATGTTTACCTATAATTAAACTCACCTGACACTATCAACAACATTGCCACTACCATTTTTTTCATGTTCCCCTAATTACCATGCATAACAAAGTAAACTATAGCTTTTAGTAATCCACTCAAAGTATAATGAATTGCTGTCTCTTACAAAGTGAGAGGCTATTTTGCAAAGCATGAAGCTCCTGTCATTAACAAATATTACTACATCATCGGCTTTGGAAAGAACAAGTTTAATTGTATTTCTCTTCAAGCTAAATTCTGATTTACCCCCAAAAAACTAACTCACCACCCCCCTAAAAAGAGCTTTTTAAATTATTTCACCATTGAATTACAACAAATAGCACTGTACTATACATTTATTAATTTATCAAAAAGACTACTATATTTACATAACTTCTTAGAACATATCACCATATAAATCAAATCTGCCATAACTTATATAAGCTTAAATAGAAAAAAGAAAGAAAGAAAGAAACATTGGAAACTTCAAGGAATTTATTACAGCAGGAAGACAGTTCAAGCCAATAACTGAGGTTGTCTACCTTGTTACTGGCTCATCTTCAGATTAGGAACCAAGGAGAGGAGAAAACAGAAGGGTGTTTGTGTGACTGTAACCACTCTCCTGCAAGCTCAGATGAAGGACGTGCCATTTGCTACTAAACCTCAGTCTTAACACAGTGTCCCTGAACCCAAGGACCTCCAATGATGTGAGCAACTTTCTAACTACAACCACACTATTTTATATTCATATCACCTGGGAATAACACTTTTGGCAACTTTACTATATTCCAGGAATCCTCCCAGGCTTTCCTGCTCACCAACAGCCCTACAAGGGAAGTACCACTGGTCTCCCCATCTTGCAGACGGGGTAGAAAAGAGGCCCAGAAAATTTAAGAAAACTGCCCACAGTCACTCAGCTGTTCAGGAGCAGAGCTGGGTGTCAGAGGCAGACAGCCTGCAAAGACCTCCAAAGATCGTGTTCTTGTCCTTTCTGCTACATTTGCTGATGAACAGAACATCAGTGAGAATCACTCATTTCTTTGATTCTAATAATGTCACTCCTCACACTGAAAAGAGACTCCCTCCCTACGCATGGTGCAGAAAAAAAGAAAAAAAAAAAAAGGTTCACATCCGGGCTTTGAGAAAGCTCTCTGTGGTTCTCAGGCTTCACCTCAGAGCTGGCTCACAAAGCCCAGCACACCTCCAGAGTAGGTAATGGAAGGAACACGCCGAGCGCGTGGTACGTGAGAAGGCCACCCTCAGACCTAAATAGATCTTTGTTACATCAACCACACCACTGGGGTTGAAAAGAAGCCCACACTGTCACACCAGTTTCTAGCTAGGACCTAGAAGGTATGAAAGAAATGTGGAGTTTAAAATGTTTTTTTACGTTTCCAGAAAAAGGCCCTCTTAATGAAAAGACAAAAGCCGGAGGTGGCCCTCAGTTAAAACTTTGCAATCCTACCCTATTTTTGCCCCCATTCTTCCCGTCCCCTCTGAGGAACCCTCCTGCAGCCCTGACTGTAACGCTCTTCACCGCTGTTCCTCACTAAGGTTTACTGCCTCTGAAGCTACCCAAGGCCCTCTGTACTAATTTAAACTGTATTCTCCTACCAGCTTGGAATTAGAAAAGGAAGCCGTGGGGGGCAAAGGGGAAGCTGGGACAAAGTGAGAGAGTAGCACTGACATATATATACACTACCAAATGTAAGACAGATAGCTAGTGGGAAGCTGTTGCATAACACAGGGAGATCAACTCGATGATGGGTGATGCCTTAGAAGGGTGGGATAGGGAGGGCGGGAGGGAGTCACGGGAGGGAGGGGATATGGGGATATATGTATAAATACAGATGATTCACTTTGTTGTACAGCAGAAACTGGCACAACAGTGTAAAGAAATTATACTCCAATAGGGAGCTTAAAAAATAAAAGAAAGAAAGAAAAGAAAGGGAAGCTGTCCCACGAAGTGACACTTCCCTTTCACTAAAAAGGAAGGAAACTCTAGAAGAGCAAACTGTCCTGAAAGGAAGACTGGATGTCTTCTAGGTCCCTTCCAATTAAAAGTTTATTATTAAACAGACATACACTAAACAGTGAGTAGCAAATACCTCACTCCTGAAAATCTGTGCATCTGTGCAGGGGCGTTTGCTTGCTACATCCCTGGTGGGATTTACAATAGTGCTGGGAAGTTTACATCCCACTACTCAGCCCCCTGTTCCATGCCATATGGCTGGTCTGGGGAGAGGAAAAATCAAGACGGCTTTGTGGAAACTTAAGTCACCTACATGTGGGTAAGGAAATGAAAAGAGAGGGGAAACGGAATGAATAGGGAGCCTCTCCAAGACGACTCAAAAAAATCCTAGCATCACTGGAGGGAGCCTGGAGTGTGGATGCCATCTGTGGTCACAACCTCCTGCAAGTAGACACAGTCAAAAGCGGCCAACATTCCTTTCATCTTCTCTCCTCCATCAGCTTCCTCACTGGAACTGAAGATTTAGGTTGCCTAGCTCTAAATTTAATAATAATAACAACAACAGCTCTCTCCCTAGGCCATACTCTCCATCCTTTCTAAACCTGACCTTATTTATCTCAAAAGAAAAAAAACCTCTAGGCTTCATTCAGGTCCACAGTGGAGACTGTTCGCCACCGAAAAATGTAACATAAGTGTTAATAATATGCTTGCTTGAAGAAAAGCCACGCCACGAAGTAAAGTGGAACAAAAACATCCTTGCTATCGCCTCTAACCTCCAATCTGCCCCAAGAAATGCCAGAGTCTTCACAAATGTCTCTATTTCCTCACCTACAGTAGCTTTTATTCAAGCAAATGAGTAAAAGGTAAGTGGACCACATCTCAGTGGATTTCATCATGTTTTCCATTTAATCCAAAAGAAGTATATATAATAGTTTTCTTTCTGTTCTTTTCCTTGCAAATACAAGCTAATTTAAAAGGGTTTTGTGAGCTGACCTGGCAGCTAAACATTTACAGCACTATCCCGTCACCAAAGGTGCTGAAACAATTGACCAACTTTCAGAATCAACCCGTCTGTATTTAGAATACAACCTCTGCCTGTATTTTATGAAGGAAGATAGGCACCAGGAATATCAAATGAGCACAAGCTAGGGGACAGAGGAGGCAGAGCTTCGAGTGCAGGAATGCCAGTAAAATGTGCCTGAACTTCAAAGTCGGCAGACAGCTTCCTCAGCCATCAGTGCCTTGGACTTTCAACACCAACTTACTCTTAAAGGAGGACGAGTTATCGGTTGGAATCATCTCATAAAACTGGAAAAAAGATAAAAACACAACCCAATACTTTAAGCATTCTCTCTAGAAAAATAGAGCATGCCTAGTCACATGTAAGGTCACAGCTTCTATAAAATGTAGCCAAATAATGGGTATCAGGAGGCAGTTTTTTCTTGACTATTGAAGTCAGGAAAATTTCCTCCCCTAGAATGGCTCTGATTGGCAGGTATTCTCTGAGAGAGGACAGCTGAGGCCTGTGGTCATTTTATGTCAATGGCTCAATTCTGTTGGTCTACTCTCTCTCCTCACACACCACTCTCTCTTTTTTTTTGCCAATCCCTATGGCTACATCCAAAGCTGCTACCCACGGCAGTGGCTTAAAGGGACAGGAATCACCACAAAAGAATACACACACTTGGGCATATGTCTTATGCAACTCATTGATTGAATATGCCTATGGTGATTTTTCTCAAAAGAACTTGTCAGATTAAAATTATAAATGACTTGAAACTGCTGGTATCTGTTTCATTTGGCTATTAGGGTGGTGAGGATGTCTAACTTAGGAAGGAGAAAATGACAAAATGTCCCAGGAATCAATACACCCTTGTTTTGCTTGATTTTACTGACTAAAATTAACCCCTAACTTGATGGACTGGAGGCAGTATCGCTTATTCTATTCTGTGAAATAAAAGAGAAGTCAAACAACAGCAACAACAAAAAAATATCAGTATTCCCTAGGTACCCAGTTAAGTTATAAACTCTGAAATAGAACATGCTTACTATGGTTAACAGACATGAACCATGAACAAATTTAGCAACAACTCAACATATTAGATATCGTGACCTTTGGCACTGGTATTTTCCAGTCTCATTTCAGATAGCACTGGTAAAGATGGCAGAAGTAATCTAATCTGTTAAAGTCCATGTCCCAAACAGAATTGCATTTCTGAAATAGCCTGAGCAGAAACAACATCTTCTCACACTTACTTTTAAGGAACCAAGGAAACATTTTAAAAGAAATAGTGCACCAAGCATGTTCTGTGGGTGAGATTGAGCTTCAATAGCAAGTCAGTAATACCTGCAACATGTATACCTAGGGAACCCTTAAGAGTAATGTACTCACAGTTAAGAATGAAAAAAAAAGCGGCATTATCTAGTCAATACCGTCTATCTTTAGGAGGTAACACTAAAAATTAGCTTCTTTTTTATTTATAAGCCAGCAAGTTGATTCTTCCTAACATGTGTTTTTAACGTGGTATTTCCCATTCAGGACATGAGGCTCCAAGCAACATGGCTGGCTCCACCACACAGTAGCGCAAAGAAACAGAACAAGTACAAGAGAACCCAGGCAGGGCTTAAAGGTTCTCACAAATATGCAGGATGTGGGTAGTTCATAGATAGCCCAGCTACAAATAGCTTCCCAAATTCTTTCACCTCCGTCTCTGAATCGGGAATGTACCAACCAGCTGGTATCTCAAAATGCCCTAATGACATGGGGAAGAGGGAACAGGAGATTAGTACTAACCACTGAGGTTAGTATTTCAAGCCTGAAAAGAACAAAACCATTCACCAAAGTTATTTCCTGGCATCGATTTGAACTATGGGAAGGCACAGTTGTAGTACAAAGGGTAAAAAAAAAACAATGAAAATAAACTGAACACTTGAATTATTTGGAAACTTCATGCCAATCTCATTTTCATAGCTTTCTCCCACTAAGAATTTTTACCCACTATAAAGTAATAACACTACATAAACCTTTCAGAAATAAACCCAAGATTCCAAGTTGGGCCTTTTGTATAGGCTCTTTCTTTTCCATTTCCTTTCTCCGCTGCCTGCCTTCTAATAAGACAAACTCTTGGCAGGAACATAGAAGGTATCCAGACATTTGGATGAATTAGACAAGGAAAGTCTAAATGAATAAACCCTGGCACTCGGAAATGAAGCAGTCTTTTAAAACCAAAGAGCCAAACAGAGGCTAAATAATATAATGCTTTCTGATAAAGAAATTTACTTTTTAAAAAATGAGATATACACAGTTCTCAAGGATCATTAAGGCAGTATTCTAAATTAGTGTCTTTCAGATCAGGCTGAGACAGTAATTTCTAAACAATACCATTAGTCTACACATGCCCCATACACAGTTCTGTAACAGATGTAAGTTTCATATAATCAATACATGTACAATTACTTACTTGCTTCCTTCTGTAATGAGCAAACTGAGAAAGGCCTAGAACAGTTGCAAGAGCACCTCCTCCAACAAGAATAGTCCCTTTCACTGCCTTTTGAAATGCCATTTCTTAGCCTACAAAGACAAAAAAAAAAAGAAACAAGAAAGTTAATTGGGATTTTTATCACATAATAATCCAATAATAAAAAGAGACTGTCTAGATTATGAAATTATGTTAAACTAGAAAAGGAAACACACAAGAAGGAATTTATTAACATACCAATTTGTGTACCACAATTCAAAAACAATATACAAAACACCCTAGGAAACTGACTATATAAAAGTTACAGTCCAATAAGAATTAAAGAAACAAAAATTCAGAGACAACTGAGGTTATTTACATAGTATAAAGTCAAGAGAGCTGTGAAAAGAAATGTCATTGTGTATCTGACAAAACTGCATGCTGTACTTGCAAATTTGTTCAACCACTAATCCCCTCTACACAAAGAACGAGTTGCAGTCTTCTGTCACTCAACAGGACAATGACCCTCATGCCTCCTTCGGGTTCTTTGGCAAGTGTTTAATTCCATTCTGGTACAACTCCCTTCCTGAGTTCTCCCCTTCTGAATAAAGTTCTCACTAAAACAGAAAGCCAACACACTTACATTTCAATCCCTGGAGGAGTTCTAAACTTTACAGAAAAAGTAAAAGAAAACCATGCCATGATCCTTCTGTAAAATGACATACATAATACTGCTATAATTGCTTTCATTAAGGGGGCTTTAAAGAAAAAAAAAAGTTTCTTCTAGCCAGACTTTCATGGTACCATAATTTCAAGGGGAAACCCTCCAGATCAAGCACTCCTTAGTGCTCGCTGTATATTTCTAAATAAAGTTTTGCACTGTGTTAGCTATTGACTTTCTTCTCATTTGTTTAAAAAAAAATTTCCACTACTGGACTGATGGAATTTCTTAATTTTTTTTTTGAGGCCTTAAATAGTCTTTTTCAGAACCCCAAAAAAATAAAAATAAAAAATAAAAATGAAAATTCCAGTGAAAAACTTCTTACTTCCTTTTAGTCTGCTAAGCAAACAAAAACAAAAAAGATAACACTGTGTGATCACCTAAAAACAATTCTAACTTAGAGTTGATCTTGAGCAATTTGACCGGCCTAAGACTTTCACTTACAACAGCGGCTGGCACACCCACATCTTACAGGGAAACCACTACCCTATTTTTCTGAATGGGTGGAGTTCTGACCTGTCTGGACAACACACCTTATACTTTACAGATATCTCACGACTCAAAGTATTTACTTTGAAGTCAATTTTAACCTAGGATAGTAAAGAACATATAGTATCTCAACGTAGTATCTCAACGTAAACTATGTTACAGTTAAAATGTTTGGGTTCATGTTGAATGAATAGAATCTATTAGCATAACCATCCTAAATCAAAGAATTTCAGTGCAGTTGGTAACTATGACTCTGCAGAAAATCCATTTTAGACTACTATAAATTATATACTAAAAGTTGGCATTTCTTAAAATTTTATTTTCCCTCTGCTCTCATTTTTTTTTCCTGACAAACTCCTAAATTCTAAGACTCATCTTTATTTTTAAGATTCTCACCAGAAAAATATTTCACATGCATACGTTCTCTGCTGCTGGAGGTCTCTCCTTTCCCATCCCTTCTCTGCAACAACCATCCCTTCTCTCCCAAGTCATGCAAAAGAGTTGGTGTCGCTGGTGGGGCCTTCCACTCGTCATTCAGTCAACCCTAAGCAAAACCTAACGTCCACAATTGTTCTGATAGTGAAAACCACAATTTAGCCAACTTAGAAGGCACTCATTTGTCAGAGCTCAGCATCACCACTCCTCACACTGCTGTACCTGTTCATAGGGGTGCTTACGGCACAACAGCAACCCTAGCAGCCCAGGGAGAGAGCATGCTATCCCCTGGCTAACTGGGCTTCCCAACAATTAGAGACAGAGAATAGAAACCCAGTTCTATTTACCTAAACCATGCTGGTGCCCACCCCATACAGATAGCAGCCTGGCAGTCCCTTGGATGTGAGTCTGGTAGGTAGCTGACTTTAGCTCAGTATCATTACTTCGGTCTTGTTGATAATGTCACTAATGACCTCACAAAGGACACCACACATCAATATAGCCAACTGAGGGATATAACACAACACAGTCGTAAAGTGTCCCAGCAGACGTGTTCACTCAGCCATTTAAGTGTGGAGCTAGTTTTTCCAATGGTGTAGTTCCCTACACTCCCTGCTCACCTTATGATACTGCCTCAATTTGATGTTCCTGAAACCAAAACTCACGAAGGAGGATATCCTCATGGATTTTCTCAATGAGCCACAAATACAACAGAAAAACTGTATTAACATATGATTTTGTGGAGTTAGTGATAATACTGGCTATAATAAAGATTCTTCTTTCAGTATTTTCATAAGATAACCCATGCTTAAGCAATATTATTATTTCTATTGTGATCAAATTTATCCATACGATAACCTACTTTGTAATGAATAAATCACTCTTACAGATAACTCAAAAACAAAAGCACAGAGCCAGTCGATTTCACCTGCCCTCCTCGGATGGCGGTGACGACGCTGACCGTCGTCGTCATTATGATTAATGGTATAATGAAAACAGTTGCCACTTATTGAGTTATTTGCTAGGTGACAGGTACCACGCTTTTAATTCTTTACATATATAGGTATATATATACATATATCAGCTCATATCACCCTCACAACATTCTAATTTCATAAAAGAGGCACTTGCAGTTCAAAGAGTTGCGGATTTGTCCTCGGTCACTCCCTAGTAAGTGACAAAACCACAGCTTCGTCTCTGCTCTTAATCGCTAGGTGGTTCTGCCCCGCCTTTGCTCTGAAACACCAAACGCTCCCCAAAAGCCACACCACAATTTGCTATTACTCCCAAAAGAAGACCCTATTCACAAGCATTCGGCCAAAGTGTACAGTCCCTCGGCATTAGGTGTCTCTAAGGCAATGAGACAAAATATCTACTAGTAACCTTCTGCCAGGTAACGTAAAAATTTTGTTTTGATGTTGATGGAAAGAAATGTGATGTAAACCATGTGCTGTGAACTACTTGTACCCACTTACATAAGGAAAAATGTTTTCGCAATGATGACAAAGAGGAAAAGATTGCTCCCTTCTACATAAAAGCTGCAACCAGGGAGTTAGCAAAGACTGGGAACAAAAATGTCAATAAATATTTACCTTTTGCAGCTAAAAGTATGAGAAAGTTAGAAGTAGAAAAGAAAACTGGAGGTAGAAAAACGACCCCAAAATAAAATTATTAATAGCTTAGTTATCATTGCCTGATATCCATGTTTAATAGCCTGTGAATAAATCACATATACATTGACTCAGGACTGACTCTTGCATTTGCACAGACCAATGCCAGCCCTCTGATTCTTACAAGAATACCGGACCAACTAAAAAAGCCCTAAACAAAGTTACTCAACTAAATATATCTGTGAGTTTATCAACTGCCCTCAAGGGGCTTACAATCAATTTGGAGGATTAAATATCAAAGTCTGTTTTATAACTGTCTTATAACTAGTTGTGCTACATTGAGTGTTACTAATACTCTAATAGACAAAAGACCCTGAGTAGCCAAAGCAATCTTGAAAAAGAAGAACAAAGCTGAAGGTACGTCAATTCCTGATTTCAAACTATATTACAAAGCTATCGTAATTAAAACAATATGGTACTGGCATAAAAACAGATATACAGAAATAGGTAACAGAATCAAGAGCCCAGAAATAAACCCATGAATACATGGTCAATTAATTTTCAACAAAGGAGCCAACAATATACAATGGGAAAATGACAGTCTTTTCAATACATGGTGATGGGAAAACTGGACTAGCCACACTCAAAGGAATGAAACTGGACCACTATCTTACTCCATACCAAAAAATCAACTCAACATGGATTAAAGACTTAAATGTTAAGACCTGAAACCATAAAACTCCTAGAGTGAAACACAGACGGTAAGCTCCTTAACATTGGTTTTGGCGATGATATTTTTTAAATTTGATACCACAAGCAAAGGCAACAAAAGCAAAAATAAATGAGTAGAACTACATCAAACTAAAAAGCTTCTGTACAGTGAAGGAAGCCATTAATAAAATGAAAAGGCAACCTAATGAATGGAAGAAAATATTTGCAAATCATATATTTGATAAAGGGTTAATATCCAAAATATATAAAGAACTCATACTATTTAAAAGCAAAAAAAAAAATCAATCAATCGATCAATTTAAAAACAGGCAGAGGGACCAAGTAGACGTTTTTCCAAAGAAGACATACAAATAGCCAACAGGTACATGAAAAGATGCTCAACATCAATAATCATCAGGGAAATGCACATCAAAATCACGAGATACCACCACACATACACACACAAAAATGAGGTAAGTGTTGGCAAGGATGTAGAGAAAAGGGAACCCTTGTGCACTGTTGGTGGGGATATAAATTAATGTAGCCACTATGTGAAAACAGTATGGAGGTTCCTCAAAAAATTAAAAATAGAACCACCATATAATCTAGCAATTCCACTTCTGGGTACATATACAAAAGAAACAAGATCACTATCTCAAAGAATTATCTGCACCCCATGTTCATTCCAGCATTATTTACAACAGCCAAAACATGGAGACAATCTAAGTGTCCATCAATGGATGAATGGATAAAGAAAATGTGATACACACACACAAATATTATACAACCATTAAAAAAAAAAAAAAAGGAAACCCTGCCATTTGCAATAACATGGATGAAACTTGAGGGCATTATGCTAAGTGAAATAAGCCAGACAGGGAAAGACAAATATAGTATGATCTCACTTACATGTAGAATCTAAAAAACCCCAACTCATAGAAACAGAGAAGAGATTGGTGGTTGCCAGAGACAGGGGACAGGAAGTGAGAAATGGGTGAAGGTGGTCAGAATGCACAAACTTTCAGTTATAATTTCTGGGGATGTAATGTACAGCATAGTGACTAGTTAATATTGAATTGTATATCTGAAAGTTGCTAAGAGAAGAAATCTTAAAAGTGCTCAACACAACAGAAAAAAATTGTAATTGTCAGGTGATGGCTATTAACTAAATGTCAGTTTTATCTCAATAAAACTGGAAGAAAAAAAAAACATTTAAATTACAGCCAAAAGAAAGGAGTAGCTCAAAGTGGAGGTGGGGAATCATGGTAAAACACTTATCTGATATCATTTTCATCAACCAGAAGATATAGCACAGAATAAAACTAAGATGCTTTGTTCTGTTCTAACTCAAGCACGGAGTTATGATGCCCTCAAAGAAGTATGGAATCACTAAATGGACAGTGACTATACTTCACCTGAATTTCTGTGATTTGGGGTCTCTCAAAATGACCAGAAAGGCTGGAAGAGTGTATAAATAAAGCAGGCTGTTAAATTACATTATTTGTAAACCATGACAATATCAAATAAAAAAAATAATCAGTGACTATCCAGTCAAGATGGGACAGTGAATTTACGCTTCCGCGCATCCTGTATGCTCTAAACACATGATGATGACAAACAAAATAGAAAAAAAATACATACATACAACATATATACACATACATACTCCAATAGAAAAGAAAGCAAGGTGCTATATCATTGCAGTGAAAAGAGATTAATTCTAACTAAAAGAATTAAAGAAGGCTTCAGAAATCACGCTACTTGAAAAGGCTCTTGAAGAAAAAAGGATTTGGAGGGGAGTGAGTATGGGCAGGTCTGGATGGAGAAAGATTTGGAAGAGAAAGAGAAACATCACAGTCGTGTTCAGGAGGCATGCTAGTTGTTATCTGGTTTGGCTGGAGATGATGTTTATTTGAAAATGAAGATTAAAAAGAAGTCTAGGGCAAGAGATAAGAACACTGTACATGTGAAATAAGATATGTTTCTATGATATTCTGTTGGCCATGAGAGCTGAGACTGCAGGTGAAGGAAGCAAGCTGCTTCATCTCATGACTTATGAACAATGTTCAAGCAGATTTTTGTGTTGAAGCTTACGATGAAGACTGAGGGACCAACTGGAAGGCAATAAAATAGTCCCCACATGAGAAGAAGAAAGCCTGGTTTAGGACAACAGTGAAAACTACAAATGCAGAGACTGATGCTTTTGCAGAAATGAGTGGTCAATGACAGCACTCAATTAGAGACCATTACAGAATCTGACAAGCGATTACAGAAGGAAAGAGAAAGAGGCGCAATGCCATAAGGGGCTTTAGCCTGGGTAACTGGGGACTTGCCCCAACATTACAACATTAAGAATCAGCAAGAAAAGCAAGTTTAAGGGAGAGAGGAGTTATTTGGAATCAAAGATATTTAAGATCTTGACAGAACACCTACAGAGAGAAAACAGCAAACAGCTAGATAGGTGGGTCTCAAACTCCCAAGAGTCATCAGAGTTAACGCTAAGGTGTGGGGAATCTTCTAAACTTCTAAAACGGACAGATATACCTGCTCACAATAAAATGTACTTACTGCCAGCAAAACAAAAACTGGACTTGCCACTTCTCAGTTTGCTGACCCATGCTTCTAGCTAACCCTGCAACTTATCTGGCATCACAGGAATTCGTGGCTGTCCTTTCAGGACTCCCATTATAGATAAAGTGACTTCAACAATGAAGACAACCGCTCAGATCCTATCTTAAATAGTCCCTGAAGGCTCACCACTTCTGCCTCCTCCTGTTCAGAGGTAAGGCTACTCTACCAGCTAAATCATGCATTTAAATGACTCAACCACACACTTGACACTTAAAAACAAGAAATAACCACCCACTGAAAAAAGGTTGGGGTTCCCCTTGGCAACTGCTCACAAGCAAATTTATTCCAGAACAAAAGCACACTTCCTGGCCCCTGAATTCTTAAAATAGAGTCCTCAAACTCCTCTCCCTGTCTTACAGTTCTAGCTTCTCTCTTAATGTAGCATAAATAAAAATCTATCCAAATAGATTTATCAGTCCTCTACAGACAGAGCCCTGAGTCCCTTCACTTCCACAGAAACTCTCCTATCCTCTCATTTCTTGCATAGAAACAGCAATTTCCTTTCTAATCTCCATGCTCCCCATTAATTTAATAAAAATTGAGACTTCTCAGGGTTTTGAGTCTTATGCCAGCACAGATGCAAGCATATGTCTCTCGATCCCTCACAAGAGTGATCAGTGTGGGTGCTGGGAGGGGGGAGGAAACTCAAAGATCATTTTCAGAAGAGTCATTTCAACCACAAAGCCTTGTGGTCCCTGGAACATGTGTTCTCTAGCAAGATATAAAGGCATTCCACGCCCCTCTGATCACCTGCGCTGGGAACCCCAGATGAACAAGGTATTTAAAACAAAAAATAAAACTCCTGGTATGTAACCTAGATGTAGCACGCGCTACGTCACTCAGCCCTTTACCTAAGCAGATGTAGGTCCAAAGGCAGCAAGCAGCTCCTTACACTTCAGCTGTGCAGCCACCCCCCTTGTAGCTGTGCATGGAAAGCCACCCCCTCATCTATTTTGAGTCATGACACTCTGTCAAACCCACAGATGGCACAAGTCAGAGGGCCAAGCCTCAAGGTCCCTCTGCACACAAACGCAGTGAGTTAAGGGGAAAAGGTGTATGAATCTTACTAAATAAGGGTTCAGGGCCTCATCAGAGGAAGTCCTACCCAGCAAGTCTATATTCATGGAACTTGACAGCAAGTCCACAGCAAAATGGAAGAAGAGGGAGTGAGAGCAAAAGCACCTTCCCACCCAAGCAGTTTTAACTATAAAAGTCAAGATTTGGGGGGTGCTTTGAACCAGGCATGTTTTAACAAAGCAAACACACTTTATTCTTCCAGTTGATGTGATAGCAAATGTTGTGCATACTTTCCTGTAAGAAAGAACATCCCGGCTTAGGCACACCAAGCGTCAGCGTGACAAAGTGCCTACACAGACACATACCAGTTAAAGCACACCATGTCCTACCGCCTCCTTCCCCAAGGTGGACGTCACACAGGGGAGGATGGTTAGCGCTCTGCCTACAGATGAATCCTCTCCGGCCAAGCAGAGGCGCACTTCTGCACACATACATCTTACACAGCAACGTGTGGTCCCTACAGAAAAACACAGCGAGCCCTCAAGCGTGCTTTTTGAAAGCTGTCAGACATAAATGGACAAAACAGTCAACATCAGAGGCCCATCAGCCTGTTCTCTGCAAAAAGAGAGGAGCCCTAGTCCATAAACTGAAAATGAGTTGTTCTTTTCCAGTTGCTTTCAGCACTTCTGAAAGGGATTTAGGCCGTCTGGATAGAAAATGGACCCAAGGGTTATCCACAAAAGATTATCGCAATGCAAGTGAATGCATCAAATCCTAAAAAAACAGTAGACACGTAAAGCTGTCTTCACCTTCTTCCCTAGCCCTTCCTCTATTTTGTGCATATATATATATAAACACACATATATTTTTTCCCTAAGCCACAAACACAGTAATAACATTGACAACCTATAGTTGTAAAAAATACATACACTGAACAGGATATCAAAGGACGAACAAAAAGATTTTTCTGAAATCATTGAGAAAAGCATTCTGATGAAAAACAAGATAAATGAAAGAATCATGTAAAAGTCAGCAGAAAACTTAGAAATATACAGAATCCTCAGACTCTGGATGTCCAAAATGTTGGCCTGTGGCTGATGAGGAAGCTCAGGCAACGTAATCACAGATGGCTGGCACAGCACCCAAACCCCAGCTTGGTCCCCGTCTTTCACACCCTCTCCGAAGGCCAGACTGCTTTAGGGAAGGACACGTTCCATTTCCAATCAATTTCCCCAAGAAATTCCTTGCCAGAAGAGCCCAACCCAAAACATGGAAAAAAAAATCTTAACAAAGGGAGACTATTTTAAGAAAGACAAAAGAGAAACAGAATCGGGTAACAAAGAGAAAATTAAAGAAGACAAACACTGTGTTTGTACTGGTCCACATAGCTTCAAGCCGTAAGGTACTTTGGAGATGATTCCTATTAGCCTCTTTGGGGCAACTTTAGGTCAATTATATCATTTTAGAACAAATACAACACACAGCTACAGATGACTGAGAAAGAGGTTAGCCCAGGACTATCCCTCAGGCTCAAAGGAGGGCAGGCGCCTGGAAGCTTGACAGAAGGAGCTGGCACAGAAAAGGCCTGAGCTGGTTTCAGAGGTTCAAATCAGACTTTAAGAAATGTAAGCAAAAGGCACTCCTCCCCCCAAAAAAGAGGAGAAAATAAGGCCAACCATTTAAAATGAGCCAGTTAGAAGCCTTTATCCATTTATAAAAATTCAACTCAAACATTATCACAAGAATTCTTTTGGTGTAATTTTTGGTTTTTTAATTTAATATGCAATGCCACAACCAATTAAAGCATTTATTTAACAAAGTCCTCTAAAACAAAAACATATCAAAAGGGAAGAGGGCCCCAGAGGAACAAGAGGATACATGCTCACACTCTAGCTGTCATTTATTATGTAAGACTCAATTTTAAAAAAATAAATAGGGTTTCCAAGGCAACTTCCATATTATGTATTTATGTTTTCTGCCATTTCTAAAATGCATACCAATACTATAGAGTCACAAATTTGACCCTTTCCTCTTGTTTTCATAAGGTTCACTGTAGAATTACAAGAAATCAATGAAGCCCATCTCAGCTAATAATAGATTTATATTCATTAAATGCAAATGATCCTAGTTTAACTCATAATGGAATGATTTCTATTGTATTTACTTTCCATAGAATTGCTATTAAAAATCATAAAGGACTATAGTTAGTTCATGCAGGTGAACGTGTTTTCCATTTTAAATTCATTTTCAAGTTGAAATTAATATATATTCTTTATCATCCTAGATATGTTAATGGATTTTTTTGTTTAAAGTTGTAAAATCCTATCATTGATTTTCCATAAAAATATATGTCAGCCTTCTCTGTTTACCACACAGGTAATTTAAGGTAATTCTGAGAGGCATAAAATAAAATGCCTCTTATAAGAGAAATTCTGCCGCATCCCTTCCCCAAAATGCCCACCCTTTAAAAAGACAAGAGTAAGGTTAAGGAATTGAGTGGATAGCATGCTTACTATGAAATAACAAACTCGCATTTATTATTGCCTCACTTCAAAAGAATACAGCAGACAATGAAAAAAGCTTTAATTCAGTCTTGAGGAAGAAGAAATGTTATCAATGAATCACACACAAAAAAGTTCTTTAAGCAAGCAAACCACACTGGTCCTGAACTTCCTGCAGCCTTTCTGCCCCTTTACTAACCCTATTTTTGGGTTAGGAAAATGGTTCACATTCCTCTAGTAGCAAACCCCCTTTTTTTTTAGATTTTACGTGCTGTTACAGAGTCTACTTCCGTAATTAAGACAAGAAAAAAGCCTTTACTTCATTATAGAATAAACTGCAAATCAAACAACAGAGCTCAAAATATCTGCCTTTACGCTAAAATACATCAAGCCTCTCATCCAGATTTATTATAAACATAACAAACCCTTATAAAGTAATCACAATCATGGCTATTGACTACACACCCTAAAATGTTTCTTAAGAAAACGTCTACTTCACCATATAAATAAGTGTACTTTATTAAAAAGGGCTTAGGTGTTATAAAATAGTGAGCAGGCACTGTGAATCAAATGAAAAGGTTTTTAACACATATAGGTGATAATGAACTTTAGTCAAAAGAAATACACCCTAAGAAAACTTCAATTAATTTAGCATGTTCGTGCTTAAGATAATTAAGCTTCTATTTGCCTGGATCTTAATCAGAGATCTGTTTTGTTGTTATCCAGTATCATATATTTCTAAGAAATAAAGCATTATGAATTAGGAAAAACTACCTACTAAATGTAGGCATTTCTCTAAGACTCAAAAAAATCTTAAAGAGACTTAAGATCATTATTCCAAAATCTCTTTTTTTGAATAGCACAGATGTAGTAGGTTTGAGAATCTGCCTTCAAGTGCTATAAGCACAAACAAAACTTTGAAAAACTGGCCTTTTTTTTTTTTACTACAAAATGCTGATGCTAATTGAGTTAACAGCTTAATTCATTATTTTTATCACCAAACACAAGGAAAATGCACCAATTCTTTCAAAAGTTCCAGTAGCAACTGCATTATATATGTTATTAAAAATGCATTTTAGGAAATACTTGAAGATAGTTTATGAAATCCTGAGCTCACAAAAAACTATGACATAATTTTTATGATAATTAGTTATAGCATAATAATTTCAGTTAACTTAATTTCGTTACATTGTAAAAAAAAAAAAAGTTCTAAATTTAATTACAGCTTTATTACAGCTCTGTTAATGCATAAGCCATGGCTGAGAGTTGTAACAGAGACCAAAAAATACATGGGGTGGGGAGACCGGTTATTCTGCTTCCTTGAGCTGGAAAAGATCCCCAGGAAATAAAGCTAACCACTTTTACATCCTGTAGCCTTTTTTTCCCCTACAGGCTGCTGAAATTTGCATTTAAAATTCACTCCCCTTCATGTCTAGTAATCCACTGCATGTATAAATCTAACTATCAACAAAGGGTCAAATTACACACAAAAAGCATAGATGCAAAGAAAATCTAAGATGTACTACATCAAAATAATTATATACTATTTAGCTTAGTGATGACACTCCCTTAAAAATGTCTCACCCTTAAGGAAGTAAGAATCAGACAACAAAAGAGACAGACTGCAGTAATTCATATTTCTAACAAAAATTTCTTTCAAAAGTATGGAATACAAATCATACAATATTTTATAAATGCTTCATCCCCTGACCCCTCAAAAAGAAGAAAAGATAGTAGGTCTTCTTTCACCTATGCAAAAATAATAAACAAAGCTGTATTTCCATCTCAGTCATCTTGGCTAGAACAGTCTTGGTCATAAGATCTTATTCTTCCCCCTTGAATGAGGCATCCTCTCCAAGCCTCTCCTTTTAGATTTTTCTTTTCTTTAAAAGGACTGGCACACACCCTAAGTGGAAAGCTTTCAAGTACTAGACTATAAACAAGTCTAGTCACTGTGCATGAAATACTGTGTACCAACATTACACAGCTAATAACCTAGCATCTGACAGTCTAAAATTTAAATAGCATGCGCGAGAGAAAATCAGGGGTTCTACTCAATATTCTTGCTAAAACCGCCACCCCTCCAAAAAAAGTACACACACACCAAAACTCTCCATATTTTTTTAATTCTTGAAACACGAGATTAAAAAAGAAAATCACCAGTGAGTATTTTAGGAGGGGAGATTAAGGAGACTCATCTTGTAATTCTGTCTATACCACTAACTCGCTTTGTGATTTCAGGCAAATTATCTGAATTTGCTGATCTTCACTTCACCTATAAATGAAGCATCTTTGAAAATGTCCAGATCTACTTTAACTTTAAATTTGTATTATTTTATGGTTTTTCTTCATTCAATAAGTGCAGGGGGGAAAATAACTTTCTACATTAAAGTTGGTACTCTCTTAATGCCCTACTTATTTAGCACTGTTGGATGATTAAGCCTTGAATTCATTCTTTCATGCAATAATTATTTACTGATCATTTAACATATGCCAGGCACTAAACGTACAACTGAGGACAAAATCCCTGCCTTCTAAGAGCTTACATTTGAATGGAGTTTACAGTTTTGGGGTTTTTTTTAAATGTCTGAACTATTTTGAATTTAAATATTTCAAAAATACAAATCCCACTTTGTCTTCTTAAAAATATTAACCAGGAATTCAATAATTGATGACTTAGAGCCATCCTTATGTACATTAGACTGTGCTGCTAGGGCAATGTCCTCAGGAACAGCTGAATACTATTACCTCTTTACTCAGTGGCTCCAAACCACACAGTGCCCATTTGAATTCTTCCTGTATCTGCTTTACAAAGTTTTCCTCTTTCTTCCAAACTATTGGCCTGACAGTAATTTTCCCTTCTGATCTTTGAGCCCTCCAGCTCACTCCTAACTTGTTGCCACTGTGGTCAGAAAAATGAGAGCCAAGTTAGCTAAAACTGTGTTTAAAATACAAATAAATAACCCTGAGCAAGGCAAAAGAAGCAACTTATTAGCATTCTAGTATTTGGATTTTCAACATTCTGGCTCTATCTATTCAAGGGCCATTTTCCCCCTTCCTTTCTTTGTTCTAGGTCATCGGACCTTACCAGATCATGTCTAAAGTTTGCGGTACACAGTGTGGATGAAATAAACTACACGTCTCTGATGAAGATTAAGAATTTCAAACCAGATACAAGCACACAGTCCAAGATATGAAAAAGAAAATTCTTATTTCAGGGCTTCCTAGGTGGCACAGTGGTTAAGAATCCGCCTGCCAATGCAGGGACACGGGTTCGATCCCTGGTCCAGGAAGATCCCACATGGCACAGAGCAACTAAGCCTGTGAGCCACAACTATTGAGCCCATGTGCTGCAACTACTGAAGCCCACGCACCTAGAGCCCGTGCTCCTCAACAAGAGAAGCCACAGCAATGAGGAGCCTGCACACCACAACGAAGAGTAGCCCGCACTCACTGCAACTAAAAGCCCACGCACAGCAAAAAAAGACCCAACGCAGCCAATAAAATAAATTTTTAAAAAATTTCTTATTTCAATTCTGCCCCATCTGAACAAATTCACATTATGTATATGAAAAGAAAATAAGGCAAAGCTGTATGCTTCTGCTCTAGAAGCAACTAGAACCTTTTCCTGTGCTCTCTTGGGTTTAAAGAAATGTTTACAAATAAGCGGACCCAAAAAAGCAGCTATCTGCCGCTCCTAAAAAACTTCAAAATTTGTTGTTGGAAACTGGCTTATGAAAAACTCACTTACCATTGGTGGGGGAAAGATAAAAATTATACACTCTAAGAAAATAACAAAAGCAAACTGTTCAACAAAACTCAGGAAAGTATCACTGAAGGAACTACCCAACCAAGGAAGATGAAAAGAGGGGCTACATTCATTCCTACAACATGGATTCAACTGGGATTGACTGAAGGTCTGCTATATCCTCAGCAGTGCTCTAGGGGCTGGCAATTTCTCTGTTCTCATAGATTGGAGGAAACAAAAAATAATTCTACAAACAAATTTAAAAATTGAGTATTTTGAAACTGACCAGGGCCATGAAGAAAATAATTAGGTTGGACAGTGACCGGGGGTAGGGAGGATCTACTTTAGAAAGTCCATGCAGGTTATTTGGCGCAAACATAATTGAGGAGGAAGAGCCAGCCACGTGGGGATCTAAGAGAAGGGCCTTCCACACAGAGGGGACAGGCATGCAAAGACACACAGTGTGTGTACACTTGGCCTCTACTGGACACTGAGAGGCCACTGCAGGGGCAGCACAGTGAATGATGTGCGCAGTGTGTTCCAGATCAGGTCAGAGAGCCAGACAGGCGCCGAGTCACCTATGACTTCCTTCTAGCAAGGTGTTTATCCTGACAAGACAGAAACAAAAAATCTGTGGAAGGTCCTCATCAGTGCAATGATACGGTGGTATTTATACAGAGGGAGGGAAGAAAGAAGATTGACCCTAGCTACAGCACAGGGGATACTTTCCAAGGAAATAAGAGTAAAAGCAGTTGCTTTTTCTTAAGGACACCATTAGCCCTGTTCATAATAAGTAGATGAAAGTATGAAAAAAGGACATAATGGGAACAGAGAGAGGAATTATTTTCACATGAGAAAATAGTAAAAAATGTAAACCACAATCAAAAACAGGATTCTATAATAGGAAAACAAACGCTTCAGGAATAATCTTGAATATAAATATCTGTTGAACTTACACACCTGAAAGACTGTTCCAGGCCATTCTGTCTAACAAGCTGGTGACAAAGAAGAGAAAGTGTCAACTGAGGGAGCCTCTCAAATGCCAACAGCAGAAGTCTTTTTTATACTTCTATTCCCCAGGGTATGTTGCAGGTGCCCTCCCCCCCCCCCCCCCACAACTCATTATATCTTGAACTGATTTTGAACTCATATTGGAAAAGAACCCTAGGTCATATCTCAACAAGCTGAGGCACTCGGAACACTCCCCACCAACCACACAGACAGGGCGCTAAAGAGCTGTGTGAAACTTACTGACACACTGGGTATAGATGTAACAGACAAGAGAGACTGCATATGATTAATTACAGTTATTTATATTTATGGGTTTGAATCTTGAGGATGCCTGGCCTCTCCCCATTTTATTTCATAATTTTCCCCCTGCTGGAGACTGAAGAGCAAAAGTCAATTGCCTGAGTGTTGGCATCACACTGGAAACTAAAGAGCCATGCATTTCAATTCCAGCTCAAGAAACACTCTGGCTGAGCAGATGTAATTCACCAGACCCCAGTGGGCTAGGCTTGCACTGTTGTCAGTCAAAGCACATAGCTGATGGAAATCAGCAGAGCACATTAGTAATTTATACTCAACAGTCTCTTCTCAACCATAAATTTTGAGATAATGTTAAGTGAAACCCAAAGTTAATCCAAAAAATTTAGCCCCTAGTTTGAGCCTGTGATCTTACAAAAATGACTGACAAAATGACATTTCCAATAGGACTCCTGTCAAAATGCCAGTTTCCAACATCAACACAGCAACATTCGGGCATGACCTCACCCAGTGCACTTGCACCTACCCCACTGGTCATTAGTTGGCAGCAGCCAAAGCATGGTTGGTTTCTCAGGCTTTATCCTGAGTCTCTGCAGCAATCACAGGACAGGCAGGCAGCAACCAGAGCCAGACCTACCCTGTGACAATCTCAGCCTCAACAAAGCACCTGACTTTTCTGGACTTCAGATTCCCATGTAAAAGACTGCGATCATCTGGACATTTCCTTTTGCATGGCATTGCTAGATCCCACAACCCCGGCTTTTGCTCTCCAGAGCCTCCTGCCATTTTTCCCATTCAAACTGGACCACAAGGGTAGGTTACTCACCAGGCCAAAAGAGGACTGACATCCTCTTACCCCACTTCAACTTGAAAAAGTGACATTATTATGCTGGTAATAATTATAAAGGTCTAGAAATACGCAGACAGCCTTAAATATGTTACACATTCCAGAATCTCTTGACTGCTTAGGAATTAATTCTTTCTGGGTTAATTACACTCTGGATTGAAATGGGGTGATGGGCAATAGAAAATTAATTATTAAGAGAATAAAAGTAAACAAAATAGTATTTGTGTGTGTTTCTGTTTTAAAGTATATGTGCACACACACCCACACAAATATAAAAGCTAGAAGGACATACCCAAAAATGTTTAAAATCTCATCTTTGAATGACAGGGTTGAAAGTCATTTTTATTATCTTCCTTGTGTGTATCATTTTTTAAATTTCTAGAATGAGAATCTGTTATTCTTGTGATAAGAAAAAAAAATCTATGTGTGTGTATGTGTGAGTGAGAGAAAGTGAAAAAAAAAAGTAAGTGTGCTAAAGAGCACCGTGCAGACAGATAGCTGACATCTGGCTAAATCCCATATCATTTGACCACTGCTTGAGTGATTTTCCTGTTATACAACTTTTCTCATCTTTAATGAACTAGACAGAGTAAAAGATCCACACAGAGAAAGGATAGGGACAGCTTGCCTTTAGAATTTATCAGGACTCTTAGAACAAGAACTAGAAAATGTCACAGAATTATCTACCTTTTTCTGAAGAACAGTCCCTACCCTATCTGGGATGAGTTTGTCTTGAGCATCTGACACAATAACTATTTAAGCCTGAGTTAAACTACCCCTAAACTACTCTTCGAACTTCTAGTATTTCATCTTACATCGTCTCAAGGATTTAAAGTTTAACACAACATTAGAAATCCCAACAACTAATTAAACCAGTGACTGCAAAGCTGATCGAACTTACTGGAATTTAGTGTTCCCTAGGGTTCGAACTCCATAAACATAGAAACTCTTGAGCCAACAACACACCCAGGGGACCCCTTCACTGTGCCAATGCTGAAGGAAGCCCACAGTTATGCGGAGAAAGGACAGACCATTCCTGGATGAAGGCCAACACTCTCCCCCGTCCCCGCCCTGTTAGCGCTGACACGCAGGAACACAGCTACTCCCCCAGGCACAGCTGGACTCCTTCTAGTCATAGGGTGCTGTCCTTGGCATATTCAAATCACACCACTGACCAGTCAATAGAACATTCTCTGCAGGAGGCAGCCCGTGTAGAGATCATCAGAGAAGCCCCCTGAATTGAATTCCAACTCTGTGTGACTGACTGTAAGCTTTCGTCTTCTCATGCATAAAATCTCATCTATTTCACAACTTATACTGAAAATTTGAGATAATGTAAATAAGGCATAAGAGTATTATCTGCTGTCAGCAACTCCCTTTGCTCATACATAACCTACAATGGGCCCCCATGTGTGCAGTGCTCAATGGGGCAATACAGGCTGTGGTTAGAGAGAACAAAGGCAGCCATAACCCTGCTTTAGTCCAGACAGCACTTGGCTCTGACCAAGCAAGTGCACTTAAGGCTCCCAGGTTGGGGAAATGAATCCTGTCATTTCCATTGAAAAAAAATAGTAAGCAGGCCTCTTCCAGCGTTTCTCTAGCATCTCTCCCCAAAATAAACATTCTCTTCCACAGAACGGATACTGTTATTTGTGGAGCGTTCTATCAAAAATAAAAACCCTGTCAAGGCCAGCATCTAACACAGATCTGACTCCAGGCCACAGGTTATCTGTTCCAGAGGTCACAGGAGGCAGCAGGCTCTTTTGCTTTACCTCAGACTCTGATCACATGGAATCCAATGTTTACAGTCTATCTCTCGTAGCTCAATTAGTCAGCGGATTTAAAACAGTCCCCGTAAGAGGCTTCATCTAACGTGTGTGTCCTGAGTTAACTCAAGTCGCCGGGACAACTCTGAACCATAAGAACGGTTTTTTGTCCTCTATTCAGAGTATTACCTGGTACTTATTTTTGTTCAGATAGTTCTTGCTCAATCACAAACCCTAAACACCATCCACCTTGGGAAAAAAATACTAATATAAAACCAAAATACCACCAAAACAGTCAACTCTATGAGTCAATGTTTTTTTTAAAGAAATTGAGATATTTCTCAAGAATGTGTCCCTTCTTAGGATCATGCCCTGATTTTAAGACGTAAAAACATATACCATGACTTTGACAAACCACACAGCAAGAACTTGGAAACAAGAGTCATCTTAAGTGCCCAAAGGGTCTTGTTTGGCCATTCATTCAGTGCATGCCAACCATCAGTCAACAGTCTATTATGTCCCCCAAACCACCTGTACCCACGTCCACACAATCCCCTCCGCTCCCCACAGATGCCTCCACCACCCCTCAGCCCACCTTGCTCTCTTACCACCACTCCTAATCCACCGACCACACGGAGGGACTCATTCCTGCCACCTCATCTCACGTGTGCTCTTCCCACCCTTCTCTGACTAGACTCTGGTTGCTGATGTCTGATGTACATTATCTCATTTCTTTGTTATATATAATTAGTCAGTTCATCCATGTAAGATCAAGGGAACCAAGGTTCGAAGAGACCTAAAAGAAATGGAACATTCTAACCAAGGTTTCAAAAGGCTCCACACACCAATCCTGCAATTGTAAGCAGGCACAGGAAACTGCCCGGTCAAGCATACCTAACCAGTACCGGAAACCCACATTTGTTTGATGTTTGTATTCCTTTGGGGGTATAACTGAAAAAGTTAATGATTACAACTCAGCATAAAACAATTACGATGGTGAAAAAAGTCACTGGCTAACCCAAATAAATACAAGCCACTCGGTAAAAGAAAAAGAACACAGGACTAAGTCTGCCTCCCATACTAACTACATGGTCACCAATTTTCTTCTCCTTTCATCCTCTGCTTCATCAGAAAATTTGCCTCCACTATTAAAGAAAAAGAGGGTATACAAAAATCATTTAGATTTCATAACAGAAAGGTGATATGTAAAACTAAATATGTATTGAATTTTCACTTATTCAACAGATTCATTCGGCACCTACTGTGTTATACTGTGAGTAAACAAAGATGAACAATTTATAGTTTTAGTCTTTAAGGAACTCATAAGGTGGAGAAGAAGATTCTACAACAAATATGAGTGATACAAATAAGGTTTGTGCTAGGGGCCCTGTCAGGGAGTAGTTACCCAGGGGCTTAAGGAGAGGTAGGAGATATCATCAGGGCAGATCTGTAGAAAGAGCAACAATTAAATCAATGTTGAAGGTTCAACAGATACAAGGGAACATGAGCAAAGACAGGACTGCATGAATGAATGCTGCATCTTCAAGGACAAGGGGGTGCGATGTGTGTGGCTAGAGAGCAGGATGGTACACAGCAGTCACAAGGGAGGAGGTGAGGAGGCTGAACGGACAAGAAAGGGTAAACCTCTGGAGATTTTAAGTGCCATTCAAAGGACTTTCATCTGTGTCCAGTAAGCAATAAATCACTAACAAAGGCTTTTAAGCATATTCCTGGGCTATATACTGTGTTACAAGGACCTTGCTAGTCAGTTGATACATGTTATATTAACTGTCACAACCTTCCTAGTAGGACTGATAGAATCACATTTGAATTTAGAAGACCATCCTCCCATTTCCCAGTCCCAGAAGCAGTGCTGGGAGATAAACTAAAAGCACAGGCATCTGGGAGAAGGGAAGTCAGGAGACTGGTTGTAAATATCCCAGCACAAACTCCTAAGGGTCCATCTAAGTCAATGACCGTTAACAACAGAGTGGAGAACACACAGTCTAAACACATTTGACTCCGATGATGGTCCCCAGAAGCAGCACTCCTCAGCTTCTGCCAAACAGGAGAAAGCACCTCCCCCAGGGCTTGCACCACCATCTTGGCTGAGAAAGAGGCCCTCAGAGCACCTGGCGCTCCTGGCCACTTGAGAGCCGTCCCCAAAGAGGCCTTTACACTCCAATTGGCCACCAAGCCATCAGGAGGTGCCCTAGGTCTACAGATACGCTGAGGAGGCTTCTGCTCACCCTTGGCCACCACGTCAACAGGAGCTGCCAGGGGTCTGCATCCAGCTTCCTCCAGGACACCTCCGGCACTAATCCCTGCACGCTCCATAATCCTCCTTACCTCAATCGTCACCAGAAGCCCGACCTGCCCCATTTCTCACCTCAGCCCTCCTCCTTCTAAGTCAAGCCCCCTAGAACTCAAAATCTATCCTTTCCTTCTCTCGATATTCCTTTCACCTGAAAACACGGAGAAAGCAAGATTTAATCTGGATTTCGAAGGCTGAAGCCTACCTACGCTGTTTTCACAGCATCCCACCAAGGGGAAGCCGTTTACGTTCTTATATTTAAGTCTAACGTTCAGCCAGTATAAACAGGGATGGTTGTACCGGTTGCTGAAATATCAAAACATCTCTAAACCAGATGATAACTAGCCCCTTTCCTGGGACCTTCCTATGATTAAATGATTAAAGAGTTAATACCTAGCTTCACAGAGGGCTCCCAGGACCCCACTCCAGATTAAAGATCTATATCTACAGTACCCATTCCATTTTAGTTGTAAATACTTTGAGTTAAACTCCTGCTTCCATTCCACAAATCTTCCAGCCTGGAGATCATTAACTGTCTCTTCATTTCACCTTCCAATCTCTCCGCTATCCTCTTTCAAAAATCTTACCTGTTTTGAAATTCATGTCATTAGGCTTACCATCCATCATCCCTTCTTGCTGTCATCTACCCATCTACTGCTGTTTCCCCTCATTCGCTGATGACCTAAACACCTGGCTGTTTCCCTCTCCAAACTCATAACTGCCTTCACTTCTGCTGCCTTCTACATCCACATGGAGGCCCCAGTTCCTAAAGCACCTCACCTCTGATGGTCTTCTCTTTGACCCTGCCCCAGCCACCTGCTCTCATTGTCATAACCTCTGATTTTAGCATCATGACTACTTGCACCAGCTCTGAGACTTCAGCTTCAAGCATCTTACACATGAACAACATCTTCTCTTTTTCTAGCTCATGTACTCTGCTATTTTCATTGCAACAGCTTCTTGGCATTATCTGGTTTTCCATTCCATTGGCAATTTCCACTATCAGTTACACACTCACTTCCCTTTCTGTTCAGGTTATGGTCAAGGTCCATGATTGTAAACTCTCCCCTGCAAACACCCTTAACTCCCTTGCTCCTCTCTTCCTGCTTCTTACTTACTTGGAAAATCCTCAAGTTAATTAAGCCCAAGTATCTGCCTGCTCCACACCTCTACCTAAATAGCTAAAGAAACTGCCTAGAGAAAAAAAAACACACCCACAACTCACCTCAATTAAATTCATGGCTACAAGTTTCTAATGGGCAATCCACATTGACCAGCAATCCTATTACATTTCCCAGGATGTTTCAAAATAGCCAATTCAAATGTCCTCTTTTCTCAAACCTGTTTCACCCTGTTCTACCCCAACATCACCGCACATCATTGGGGAAGAAGAAACAGGAGGTAAGAATGCCATCTTCCCACCACCCGAACCAGGATCTTCAGCCTCTGTGCCCACTCTCTCTGCAGAGCTTCCTCTTACTGTGAATAAAATGTCCCTGACCCTAGTGGAGACCAATCTCTTCATCTGCCCCTACATCTCCCTTCCTGCCTCTTTAGGAATTGTACTCCGACAGTTATCCATCACTCTCTCCTGCCTTCATCAGTTTTTCCTCTCTAGCTAATCATTTTAACCTCTCCTCTCTACTTAAAATCATTCTATTACCCTCTGGTTCTAAGAAACCCTCCCTTAACCAGTAACTCCTTCTAGGAAAGTTTCCATTTCTCTGCTTCTCTTCACAACACAATTACTTGAAAGAGTTGTCTCTAAGCACTGTCTCTACTTCTACAACTCAATCCAATAAGCTTTTAAAAACATTTTAATGTCTCCTTTTAAATATATTTTGAACTCTTAACTTCAGGGATGCCGCACTCTCCTGGTTTCCCTCCTATCTCAGTGACAACTCCTCCCACTCTTCAACATAACACAGTGCTCCAGTGGCCCCCACACTCTCCACAGGTGAGTCCACCCAGGATCAAATACAACCTATACACAAATAACTGCTAGCTCCATATCTTCAGCGAAAACCCCTCCCAGCATTTCCAGACTCCGTTTATCCAACTGTCTAAATGACATCTCCAAAGGAAACGTCTAAGAAGCACCTCAAACTTAACCTAGCCAAAACAGAACATAAATTACTTCTCTCCCAATTCTCCCCTTCTTGGTTTATGGCCCAAGCTGCTCAGGTAAAAAAATGTAAGCCTTTGTCTTGATTCTTGTTTCTTCTCCCCAGATAATTAATTTATCGGAAAGTTCAGTCAACTAACTCGGTTGCAAACACAAATCCTAAATCCATCCACTTCTTTCCATTGTTAACACCTGCTTGTCCTTACAACTATAATGCCTTAGTTGGGCAACTAAAAGAGACTAAACTGGAGTCCTGCTTCCAGTCTTCCCTCGCCCACCCACCATAATCCAGTCCACTTTATGCAAAGCCAGGTCAGTGTTTGACAGCACACACACTCAATGGAAAAGCAACACTCGCAAGGGGACAAAGTAGGTTCTTGGGGCAGGACGGTGAAAAATCTTACATATTATAATAAGCTGTGGTCCTCCGAAGCTCAACTCTACCCAACAAAAATCTTACTTTTTAATATTTAAGGAATACACTCTTGCTAGGGAAACATTAATTTAAATGTTTAATTAATTAATTTCAACTTAATTTTTCTTCTTGGAAAGACATAATGAAAAAAAAAAGTTGAGAGACGGTGTTTTACAGCAAAACCATATCATTTCATTTACCAGCACATAATGCTCCAATGGCTTATATAACCTTAGAATGAAATCTAAAAGCCTTATCCTGGCTTGTACAGCTCGACAGGATCTGTCCCTTGTCTACTTTTTCAAGATTCTCTTGGACACTGTGGTAGGTTGAATAGTGGCATTGAAAAGATATCCACATCCTAAATCCTGGTACCCATGAGTGTTATCTAACATAACAACAACAAAATAAACTTTGCAAGTGTGATTAAATAAAGGCTCTTGAGTGGAGAGATTATCCTGAATTTCAGAGTGGGCCCCAAATGCAATCACATGTATCTTTATAAGAGGGAAGCAAAAGAGAGATTTGACACACACGGAAGAGAAGAAGGCAATGTGACCACAGAAGCAAAGACTGGAGTGATGTGGCCAAAAGCTAACGAATGCCAGGAGCCACCAGCAGCTGAAAGAAGCAAGGAACAGATTCTCCCCTAGGGCCTCAGAAGGGAACGTGGCCTACCATCACCTTGATTTTGGCCCAGTAATACTGATTTTGGACTTCTGGCCTCCTGAACTAAGAGAGAATAAATTTTTGTTGTTTTAAGCCATCAAGTTTGTGGTAATTTGTTTAACAACCACGGGAAACTAATAAAGATATCTCTGACTCTCACTATGTTCTGCTTTATTTACCTTCTTCTGCCGATCAGATTCATCAAGAATACAGTTAGGGCTTTGGCCTCCTCTGTCTCCTCTGCCTGGAATGCTCTGCTTATCTCTGTACAGCTAGCTCCTGCTCTCTCAGGACCCAGCTCAAATGTCAGCTCCTCAGAGAGGCCTTCTCAAACCGTCCAAATCCAAAATAATCACACAGCTCTCATCAGCTCATACATCTCACCTTTATTTAATCATTATTATTTCTTTTCTCCACCCCTAGAATAGGGTTGGGGCGCAGGGCGGGCCACCCCAAAATATGCACAATGGCATATTGATTATTTTGGATTCAAGTTCCTAAAGAAATGGTGAATGCAAGAGGGACAGTCTGACCCTCCTTTCTGTCTCCCTAAAAGCTGGAAATAAATCTGTCATGTGAAAGGTACACTCCATGCATCTGGAAGTAGTAAACCCTTCAGGCCAGAGATAGGGAATTTGGGCAGAGATGCCTATATAAACAAACTTCGGTACTTCTTTAATTTAATACCTTAAGCCCAAATCCTGTTTAGGTTCCTTACTAATTGAGCACCAAAACCTAAATTTCTTTTGTCCTGTCAATTCCTCACAAATGTACTGTTTCTTTGTCTAAAAATATAAAAGCTGCTTGCTTTGGCCATTTCTTATGTCCCATTTCAATAAGACCTTTGTGTGCACAAATTAAAATTTGTTTTTCTCCTGTTAATGTCTTATGTCAATTTTATTACTAGTCCAGCCACAAGAACTCAAGAAGTGTAGAGGGGGAAATTTCCCCCTCCCTGACACTGGAAACTTTACAATAGAAGAGCCTGTATCTGCTTTGTACACCACTATAATTTTAATTTGTGGAAAAATGCCTGGCACATATTAGGTGACGGATAAACTTAACAAATGAGTGGATGATGTAGATGGCAGAAAGGATGGTGGTGCTCTTCAATGAGAGGAAAAACAGCATGGGGGAGGGGATGAAGGGGGATTTGTGAAGAGTCCTATCTTGACTGTGGAACATCCAAGTGGAAATATCCACTAAGTATGAAATCTGGTAAGAGGTGTGGTTGGGGGTGTTGATTTGAAATCACTGAAACCAAAGATGCAGAGGTACCTGATGGTGCAGAGAGCATCTGCAATGAGAAGACAGTGAGCTAAGAATAGACCCTGGGAACTACAACATCAAGGGGAAGAAGCTGCAAAGAGGCCCATGAGGAGTAGTCCAAAGTGTCATGGTGTCATGGTAGCCTAGTACAAGTTCAATTTCACAAAGGAGGGAATCAACAGAATCACAGAAATGTCAAGCAATAAGATCCTATGGATTTGCCAGTCAGGGAGACACCAATAATCATAACAAGAACAGATTCATCTAAGGTAGAAGCCAAATTGTCAAAAGTTATGGGGTGAATGGAAGGTAAGGAAGTAGAAACAAAACATATAAAAAACTTTTAGGAAGCGTAGCTTGAAAGAAAGGAGAGAATGAGTATGTAGCTAGAGGGGAGTGCATAGAGGAGGAATAATTTGGGGTTTTGGTCTTGTTTGTCATTGTGATGCAAGAATCCTAAACATTCTTGTAAATATGTAAAATGCAGGTGAACATGGAGAAACTTCATAGAGTAAGTTAGCTGAAGAAACGGGGGATTTAGCACGTGGGGGAAACCATAAACTCTGGATAACTCTACATCTAAGTTGGTAGTTAATGATAGAGTTAATAGATTCAGATAAAGCAAAGACGCGGAAAGGAGAACAAAATATTAAGATGTCAAGATACTGACACGATAACTCTGTTTTCTCAGTATAACAGGAGGCAAGGTCACTGTGAAGAGGACAGCTAACTCTTCAGCAAAAACCCATAATCTCTTCCTTTCCCAGCCAGACTAGTTTCCAATCTCCCTTTCTTGATAAGTGTGACTGTGCACCTAATTTCTGGCTGATGCTATGTGAGTGGAATTGTTACATTCACTTCAAGACTAAGTATTTAGAAACTGGATATGGCTTCTTCTCTTTCAGAGAAGCTGAAGACAGCTGAAAACAAAGTCCTAAGGGACAGCAGAATCACAAAATGAAAGGTTCCAGGATGCCTGAAGTCATCAATTAGAGGAAAGCCATCCACCAACCAAGACTCTGACACGATCAAGAAATAGCCGTCTGTTGTGTTCGTGCGTTTATCTATTTTCCGATCTTTCTGTTGGAACAGTTGAGTCTGCTCTAACCACGAACAATCATCTTCTGGTAAAGAAATGCACAGTGGGCTAAAAGGCTCAAAGAAAATGCGGAAGGTTTGGAAAAACTATGGGGAGAAACAAGAAAAGGTGCTGTCTAGAAACAGGTAAAGATAAAAGAACTGCCCTGTGGCTAAAGCTGGAGAACATAAACTTGTAGGTGCCTCCAGTTTGCATGACTGGGTTCACTTCCTCACTAGTATTCACACACCCCGGTGTAGGGGTGGAAAAGGCAGATTGATACCAAGTTGCAGGTTGTTTACACATTCATTAAGACTAAAGAGGATTTTAACAATGTCATGGTTCCTAGAAGTCAAATCAAAAGGAATATTATTTCAAGCAGTCATACTGTGTTATGCATTCAATAGCTGAACAAGTTCAGCATCACTGGCAGAAACTGCTGAACCACACAGCATCAAGTACTAGGAAGTGGAAGCATTAAAAGGCAAAGTTCAATGAGTCCAGCAGGGGAATCCAAAAGTAGCAAAAAAGCAGGAAATACATTACAGAAATGTAAGCAGGATTATCTCTTGAGTCCATTATTTCTTTACACAGTTTTCAAGGGGATTTCTGTCATAGCGGAACATAACTGTGGCTCTGAGTGACTCAGTTCTTTGGAACTCAGTGTCCTCACTGATATAACAGGGTTCGCTGCTGATACATGAAATAGTGTGTCAAAGAGCTTAGCACAGGGCCTAGAAAAAGGTGACTGCTCTCAATGATACTTATCATTACGATTTATTATCAATAATAAAAAGATAGGGTTGGGTTAGATCTTTAACCCCATTCCTATGTTGAAATTCTGTGAATCTATATTGTTTAGATAAATATCCCTGCTGCTTAATGGTGGGTTGGGATAGGGGAAAGGGCAACATAATTAAAGAGAAAAGTGAAAAGGTATTTGTTGTAACAGATCCTATGAGCACCAGCCAGGAGGGAGATGCAGGGAACCCAGCATCCTCCCAATGTGAATGCCACATCTGGAGAGTCTGAGAGAAAGGACACCCTAGACTTGGGGAAGTAGAAGGAAAAGTTAGGGCAGGTCCAGTGCTGAACAGAGCCCACTGACCAAGACTGGCTTTCCTTTGGAAGACACAGCAAGATCAATAAAACACCTTGTGCGTGTAGGTCTTTAAATTCATGCAATCCTGCCACCTTATTTTAGAGAAGAAACTGACAGGTGCAGAGACTGACCAAAGCCATAGGTAGGTGGCTATAATGTGACTTCAGGCATGCACAGAAGTAAACACTGCCCCCACCAAAGCTCCTTGTACCTAGCCTACATAAATGGTCCCCAAGGTTTTTGTCCCTTTAGAATCCAGAGACCTTCGAGAAAGTGACGAGCTGATTTTATCAGTCATCTTGTTATGGATTAATTTTCTGGGTTCTTTCTTAAGAGACTGGATTAGGTGGGCAGGTGGGAAAAAAGGGAGAAGTTAGTGAAGAGAAGGGAGCCCTAAGAGCCCTGATGAAGGTGATCCCTTAGTGGATATTAAATGACCTCATTTGCAGATTCCTCCACTGATTTTCTTCACAGATGGCTTTTATAACTTTGGTTCAAAGGCAGCAATTTCCTTTTCTCCTAAAACAAATTATCTTTTAGATATAAAACCTGCCAAATGTGTAGGGAGAAAGGGAAGGCCTGAAAACAGATAAAGATTCAGTTTAACTGATTATCTGAAATGCAACTGCCTGTGTGTTACCTGCTGTCCAATCACACCCACCCATTTAAATCATTTATTCTTGGTAATTAAGGGGTGAGTGAGTTATGAGTCAACCATTCATTCAACAACTATTTACTAGGTGTCCCCACATGCAGGAACCTGGGTTGGGCACGTGACATCAATAAAATTGTGTAAGATCCAGCCCTTGTTCTGCATAATCTTCTGCAGGAAAAGAAATGATGCATGTTTTCGAATAATCACCATACACAGGAGTAAATGAGACACTTAACAGTGGCATAAAAAGAGTAGTTGAAGGATTCAGGAAATGTACAGAACACTTCTGACTGGGGCAGTAAGGGAAAGCGTCCCAAAACTGGTAGCCTTGTGGTCAGGACTTTGGATTGGCAGGATTTCAAAGAGGTGAAGTAGAAGGAAGAACATTAGCATAGGGGCAGCAGTAGGAATAAAACAGATCTAGGGAATTTCACATAGTCCAGTTTGACTGGATCACAGGGAAAAGAAGGGCAGAAGTTTAGTATCGGGGCAAGACCAGAAAGGTCCACGATTCGAAGACAAATATTTAGAATTTAATGCAATAGGGCAGAGTGACCCATGAAAGGGTAGAGCAAAGAGTGATATGATCAAAGCAGTCTTCATATTACCACAGCAAAACAAAACATCCTTTCTTTCTTCAGTTTAAACAAAAGGAAAACAAATTTTGAGAACCAAGTACTCTAAGACGTACTATTTTCATCTCTTTTCAGATACATTTAGAAGTGTATTGTGTTTTATTGAAACTCATAAAATCCTAATAAACATTTTCCTAAAATGTTTACCTTGAACATCACTTTTGTTCCTAGTGTGAATAACCAGACTTAGTGGTCACTGTGCATATGAAGTAAGTAACAAAGCTTTTATAAGCATGTGTCACCAAGTCAAAGGTGACCATGACCAAGTTGGAGGCCACGTCATTTGACAGTAGCAGCTTCAGAAAACAGCCTCTCTGTTATAATTTGTGGGGTCTGAAGGATATAGGTAGATAATCAAATATGAAATTCCACAGAGGACATGTCACTATTTAAAGAATCTGAGGCTAGAAAAATCTAAATGAAGCAGTCATTGCTCACGCTTTAATAGCATCTAACTGTTACAGAATAAAGTATATTAGTAATCATTTCATTTTGCCAGAAAAAGTAAAAGATATCCCCAAGTAATGTTTAGAGTTTTGTTAATACATTTTGTCACAATAAATTCTTACTTAAGAGAGCAACATTCCCTATTAGTTAATTTTTTCCCACTGATTTTGGTGAACTAGTAGAATCAGAGCTTGACCTAATTAAAATCAGAAACTGGGCTTACCTGGTGGTGCAGCGGTTAAGAATCCGCCTGCCAGTGCAGGGGACAAGGGTTCAATCCCTGGCCTGGGAAGAGCCCACATGCTGCAGAGCAACTAAGCCCAGGAACCACAACTACTGAGCCTGCACTCTAGAGCCTACGAGCCACAACCGTTGAGCCCACGCACAACAACTACTGAAGCCCGAGCACCTAGAGCCTGGTGCTCTGAAACAAGAGAAGCCACCGCAATAAGAAGCCCACGCACTACAATGAAGAGTAGCCCCTGCTCACCACAACTAGAGAAAGCCGCATGCAGCAGCAAAGACCCAATACAGCCAATAAATTTAAAAAAAATTTTTTTAATAAATAAAATCAGAAACTATGTTTTGTCTGCTGCACGAATCAGAAATCTTATTTTGAAAGAATCAACATAAAATTTTCAACTGAAAAATGGAAAACAAGAACACAGATATGATATAGGAAGAAATATTTAACCCAAAGAACTAGTAAGAACTGCCAATAAAAGATGAAAATCCTGGAAAACAAGAAAAAAAAATGGTTGCATTCACATCAGGACACAAAATCACAGTTCTAGACAAACTCTGACCACAGTCATTACCTAAACATCCTCAGGTATTCAAACCATCAGCTCCTCATGCTTCCTTTTCCTGAAATGCTCCTGAGATCAACCCCTGGTTAGGGAATACAGGAAGAGGTCTAAAGTTGTTAGAGATCTCCTGGCTTGAAGCCATGTTGGCCCTTGTCTTTCTCACTTGCAGTTGAATCTGATCATCTCTCCCTCCTACATTTCTTTCCCCCATCATGTCAACAATTCTAAAACAAAGGAACATACAACACACCTTTTATTAGTTGCTTCTTCCTCTATAAAACAACTTCCAAGTTTTCTTCTTATCTCAAAGGTGATGAGTCCTGATGGAATTTCCTGAGTATTCTGAAGGATATCTACAACTGCTTTTATAACACCATCCGTTCAGTCCTTCCGTTCAGTCCTTCCATTCAGTCCTTCCCTATCTTTCAAAATAACAATCCTAAAATTAACCAGTTGTGGAGGTCCCAAACTTAATGACTAGTAATTTTCCCCCGAAATTTCAGACAAAAATGGTATCCTATTATACACAATTAGATAGAGTAACAGGCAGGCCATCTGACACTTTTTTTTAAGCAAGGGTGTTAAAAGTGGCAAGAAAGAAGAGTTACAATTTTTAACTCCAATCCTGGGCTTTAAAACTTAAGAGACACAGTGAAAAGTATTATTTAGTTCACATACAGAATTGTACTGTAGGTTTCTATTATGCTTTTCCACAGAAAGTTTATTTTTGAAAGTATATGATTGTGCTGACTTTTTAATACACTTAAGTACAAAATGGCAAACATTCCTGAAATAAAAATGATCTGCTGTAATCTTCAGGAAACTTCAAGTCTCTCTGTTGCTGAAGTGACATTCTCTTCACCACAAAATTGTCTCCAACTACTGGAGCCCATGTTAACCTCTCCCTTCCATAACCACAACAATTATAGCCAATGTTCTACCACTGGGTACGAGACTATGCAAGATTTTATGCTGGTCTCTAACTGTTTCACATCTATACGTTTTACCTTGTTAAATGAACTCTTACCTTCTCAAAAGCAGGATAACCATACTTTTTCTTTACCTAGCACTTGTTACTATATAATGCTGCACAAGCATACAGAAAATTTCATTTAAGAAGTCAAGTGTTACAGATATCTGATTCTTGATGCTCTTTCTGAAGTGTTGCTTATGTATTTAGGAAAATCTAGTGAGTCTAGCTGTCAACAAGTAGAAAGAATCAAGTTTTGGAAAACCTAAGCAGAAACTTCATCACATTAAAAAAAATAAAGAGGAGAAATTAGATAATGATCTGGAAATTGTTTCTCGTCTTTAATAACCACAGCTGCCACTAACCTCCCTTTCCCCCACCTCGATCACACACACCAAATTAACAGAGAAAAAGTCTGGGTAATTGATTCATAACATGCAAGAGCTAAATTACCCAACTATCTGCATTCTTTGCCCAAGTCTTCCCTTTTTGAATATAAAAAGTAAAATATATAAGAAAGAAGAAAGCTAATATTTTGAAGTCTACTACCTGACAGGAACATCACTAGTGATTTTACACGTGTGATATCATATATTATGATCTAAATGTTGTCAATGAGACAACCAAGGCCCAGTGAGGTTGAATAGTTTACCTAAAGCCAAAGTCTTTGGTTTTCTTCCCCCCACTACACCCAGCTAGAGTATGTCCCACAGTTCAGTCACTCACTGAGAAAACATTTATTGAGCCCTTATCACAAGCTAGCCACCACTGTAGGTACCAGAAATACAGAAGTGTGTGACGCAGACCACGCCCTCTCACAGAATTTATATTCTAGTGATGAAAGCGGAAAACTAATACCCAAACAGGATAATGTGAGAATTATAACTGTTTACCAGTATGACTTATGTACAATGATAGTCAAATATTTCTAAGTAGCTATGAGATTAAATAGTTACGAAAACAAAGGGGAGGGGGCACTGACAATTGGTAGCTCTGTGGTCCTCTTGTCAATTACTGAGCTAAGCCATTGCATCTTTTAATAAATCGGAGGGAGAGAGAAGGAAGCCGAGTATTAACTGTGCTCAGAATGTCTTTATAAAATAAAGCGACTATATGAGATATCAGAATGGACAGCCCCAACACTGCTGGTTCTCAAACCCCAAATTCCTCTCTACCCAGTATTACTAAGGTACTATTGCATTATTTGAAGAGTTGATTTGGAAAAACCAAGGGAGTGTTGTAACTTGACATAATCGCCCTGTAAGAAACACAGGAGGGTTTCAACATCCTTATCATAAGCTTCGCCTCGCTGCACATGGTATCCGTTGAGCAATGGCATCCTGCACTCCGACCGCGGCCAGCAAGAGCTGTGGCACTCAGACTAGAGCAGTCAGTAGCTACCAGGAAGTGCATGGCCCCAGTGTGGTGGTTCCCATCACCCTCCACACTCCAAAATGAAACTTCACATCTATTAAACCTGGGAACATATGCAAAACACTAAGTTTTGTTTTAAGCAATGAAGACTCAGTGGAACTTACCCTCCCACCCCCCACCTATTTATACAAGTATAAAAGTTGACCAAATTAGCTGTTAGCTATTTCTATAGGGGACCCCACCCGCTCCCATGATATTTATAAAGTGCTGTGTAATTTGGGTTGGCCCCTGTCACTAAGACTTAGTGTGAGAACGTGTGAATTTGTAAATTACTTTGGAACTCCTGAGGAGGGCAGTTCCTGGAGTGAATACTCCCCTGCAGAAGGTGGAAGGCAGTCTAGAGACCAAGGGCTAAGATCCGCACTTCATTCACAGGGGTACACCTTCCTGCCAAAAGCACTCTGCAAATCTGTTTTTGCTCGCAGAAGTTGCTATGTGGGGTATGGGGGCTGTTTTAAGTTCATCAGTGTACACCTTCCATTTCCTCTTACAACTGTCACACTCCTGCAGCTAAGATCTCAAAGAAGCCACAGTTCCCTTCTAGAATCTTTCCCTCCCTTGCTTTGGAAGGGAGCAACAGTCCTTCCTCTCAGACGAGCGGCATCCACAAGCCAAAAGTTTGCAGCAAACTTTCATTTAGATAGCAGCCCTCACCCCAAAGTCCTGCCCCTTAACCAAGGAGGCTATTATACCCCACCGACCTCCAAAATGTAAACAGCTAAATCCTGTAAGAACAAGCCCACGTTCCGTCGGTGGGGAAACATTTTAAATCTCTCCTCAGATTCCGCCACCACCCACCCCAACGGCGGACTCCACCCAGTCAGAGAGAGACCACTCCCCCCTACACCCCAGGGGGCGGCGGCACGGGGGGTCTCCCAGGGAGCACACACCTGAGATCGATCCTCTGGCGCGAGGGGAGCGAGGGCAGGAGCACCCAGTTCCTCCGGCCGGGGCGGAGTCTGCCTCCCCCGAGTCAGCGCCTCGGCCCCGGGACGCGCGGCGAGGAGCGCGTGGGTGTCACCCCCGGGCAGGCAGGGCGAGTGTAACCCGACGCACCGGCGCCGCCGCGCCCCCGCCTCCCCGGCTCCTTGCTCCGCCCGCTCCTCCTCCCGCTCGCCTCCCCGAGGGCCGACCCAGGCGGCGCGGCCGCCACATCCAGCCGGATACCTCCGGCCCAGGCTCCTCCGACCCAGCGGGGAAACGCGGAAGTGGAGGCGGGGGACTCGGCCAGGAAGGGGGGGGGAGGGGGCGGGGAAGCGCTGCGAACCCGCCGGCCGAGGGCCAACGTAACGAGACGCCGACAGGGGGATGCGGGGCCTGCCGGGTTGGGCCGCAGCGCGCCGATGCGCGGCCCTGGCCCCGGGCTGCGGGTCCTGCCCCGCGGCCTCGCCCCGCCGCCCTGCACACCCTCCGCCGCGCCTGGCCGGGAAGCTCGGCGGGGCTCGGCCGGGGAAAGACGGCGGAGGTGTCGGATTTCCTCCGCCCTCCCCATTGCGGGCCGCCCTCGCCACCTGCCTGGGAGAGAGGAGACACTGGGCCGCCTGCACGCCGGCGGGACTGGCTTACCTGGTTTCCCGTTACTCGCCCCGGAGTCTGGCTTCCCCTACTCGGCAGACGGGCTTCCCTGGGCCTGGAAACGCGCCTGCGAGGCGGGCGGACCCCTGGCTCCCCACCGTCAGAGGCCACAGCCCTCGCCCGGGCTCCCCCCGCGCGCTCTGGAGGCGCGCCCAGCCTCCTGACCCCAGCCTGAATGTCAGTGAGAAGACCCGCAGGGAAGACCAAGCCCGAGCCTCAGGGGGTGGGACGCGGAGCGCGGGCTCCTCGGGCCCAGCCTCGTACAGGTGGGGGGAGGGGAGAGCCGGGGCGGCAGAGCCGCAGCCTTCACAGCTGCACCCCCAAAACCCACCCTGCCCACTGAGCATGCCCAGCTCACTTGGAACTACAAGTGCTAGGCGAGGCCAAGGGGGTCCAAGGAGGGCGCAGATGGGGTTCAAATGGACCCATTTCGTTAAGGTCTTTCCTCCCCGAAGATCTCTGGGAGCTTTACACATAACGTTTGTACCGTGGTATTGGAAAATGCCAGGAAATGATTGGAAAGGCCTTCCAGAAAAAAAAGGGCAGCCAAATTAGTTTGAAACAAAGTCGCGGGGGTGGCTTTTTCAGCCAATTATTTATTAAGTCACTAATTTCTTTAAATACCAAATAATTATTATAAGTGACCCACCCGAATATGTTGTGTTCTTGGGTCCCAAACTCACAGTAACAAGAAACCAGCCTCTCCAATGGGTAGTCTATCCAGTGGAACTGTGGTTCTCAGCCTTGGATACACATTACCAGGGGGGTGGGGGGTTGTTAAATGATCAATGCTAGGTTCCCATCCCCACACCAGTTGAATCAGCCTGTGGATGGAACCTGGAAATCTTTATATTTTAAAACTGTGGGTCTCAAAATGTAACTGGGGGATCCAGCATCACCAGAGAACTTGATAGAAAGCTAGAAATGCAGATTCTCGGCTTTACTCCAGGCTACCTGATTCTTATACTCTGGAGCCAGGGACTTAGCTGATTGAACAAGCCCTTCAGGCGATTCAGATGCACACTACAGCTTAAGAACCACTGCTGAGGGAATGTGGATTGGTGCAGGTGCTGTGGAGGGCAGTTTGGAGGTTCCTCAAAGAGCTAAACATACAGTTGCCATGTGATTCAGCAATCTCATTCCTGGGCATATATCTGGAGAAAACTATAATTTGATGGGATACATACACCTCTATATTCGTGGCAGCACTGTTCACGGTGACTGGGGCACAGGGTGGGCCTGGGTGTCCATCGAGGGATGAATACATAGAGATGTGGTACATGTATACAATGGAATATTGGCCATGGGAAGGAGTGAAATATTGCCATTTGCACCAACATGGATGGACCTAAAGATTATCATACTAAGTGAAGTAAATCAGAAACAGACAAACACCATGATATCACTTATGTGTGGAATCTAAAATATGACACAAATGAACTTATCTATGAAACAGAAACAGACTCACAGACATAGAGAACAAACTTGTGGATGCCAAGGGGGAAGGAGGTGGGGAAGGGATGCATTGGGAGTTTGTGACCACCATATGCAAACTATTATATATAGAATGAATAAAAAAGAAGGTCCTGCTGTACAGCACAGGGAACTATATTCAATACTTTGTGATAAATCATAACAAAAGAATATGAAAAAGAATGTATGTGTATACATATATATATAACTGAATCAGTTTGCTGTATGGCAGAAATTAATACAACATTGTAAATCAACTATAATTCAATAAAATAAATTTTGAAAAAAGCAAAAAAAAAAAAACTACCATTGAAACCCTCCCCCCTCACACACCAATGATTCACAGGACCACCCAGGCAGGGTTGAGAACCACTACCCTGTAATAAATCATTGCTTTCACATTTTTTCAAATCCTAAACACTTGTCTAGAAGAGCAACGTTACACAGAAAAGGAATAATCTGGTTGAACTGAGGTGCCAGTCCTGGATTTTCTTCCCACTAATTCTCCCAGGACAATTCAGTGCTTGGAAAATGAAGACACCATATTATTCACTTTCGTACCTAGCACAATGCCTATAACACAGTAGATGTTTGATAACTGTTCATTAATATGACATGAATACTCAGGTGAACAATTTGTTCTGAGCCCTATTATGTCTATTGTTTATTTTCCCCACAAGTTCTGGTCATCTTGCTAGCTAACAAGCCAGCAGGGATTCAGTTCTCATCAATAACCCATGACCATCCATTATGGTCCAATCCAAGTCAGACCTTAATAGAAAAGGACATGGGAGGAGGTAGAGAATTCTGAGGTGAGAAAACTCAGAAGCACTGGACATGTTTTCACTTGACAAGACTGGGGCCCAAAGCAACCAAAGGAGGACCCTAGGCATCAGTGGAATTCAAGAAAGGTATCTTTATTCTTGCCCTGTCACTGGGTTCATCAGTACCATTTTTTTACTGGGTTCATCAGTACCATTTTTTTTAAAGATGAATGGACTTGAGGACATGGGGTGGGGGGGCAGGGGGCGGCAAAGGGGAAGCTGGGACGAAGTGAGAGAGTAGCATTGACACATATACACTACCAAATGTAAAATACATAGCTAGTGGGAAGCTGCTGCACAACACAGGGAGATCACTTGATGATGGGTGATGACTTAGAGGGGTGGGATAGGGAGAGTGGGAAGGAGTCACAGGAGGGAGGGGATATGGGGATATATATAAATACAGCTGATTCATTTTGTTGTACAGCAGAAACTGGCACAACAGTGTAAAGCAATTATACTCCAATAAAGAGCTTAAAAAGAAAGGTATCAAATGAAAAAGGTGTGTCTGGGAGGGTTTAAGAGAGGACAGATAAGAAAGCTTAACATATAAGCATACAGCTTACTCTGGATCTTCTTTTTCTAAACAACCCACCTGAGCCCTCCTCTTCCTTATGCTCCATACACATCTAATCTCAACTACAGCCTTGAAAAAAAATTTAATTAGAAATTGTTGTAAAATAGTTACTTCCAATTACCGCATAAAAACAACTGATTTGTAGTTATTCAACATAAATTAGACATCCACTTTCATTCATGGCAAAAGTGGTAAAAAAAAAACCACACATTAATTTTTAAAGATATACAATAGATAATTTCAAAATGCAGAGGCTTATGCCCCTTCTGCTTTAAGACCAACAGAAGCTTCCAGAATCAAAAACTATTCCCTATTTATTCACATCAGTATCTTCTAGAAGGAATAAAGTATAAAAATATTTTTTTCCTTTTAGCCTAAACATAGTGTCTTAAAACTTAGGTTACTATTTATGAGTACCTAAAGTAGCTTTCCACCTCTCTATCTCTGCCCCTGTGTCTTACTTATTATAAGAATTCCACTGAAAGAATTGATTGCTGATTGATGTAACGAACAGTAATGTACTTTCCCATGTGCCTAAGCAATTTCTTTTCATTGTTAAGATAATTTTGTGGGGTGGGGAGAAATAATCATTCACTGAGGAGTTACTCTTCAGAATTAAGTATTACACTAGATACACAAACAATATTAAAACAAAACAAACAAAAAACTTGCCTACACACACATGCACTTACTATAGCTTCTCATGGAATTAAAACCAAACAAGGTGTTGAGGACTAAAAAGGGAGAAAACTGAGTGAGGGATTAGGAGGGGAAGTACTTATCATAACTAAATTTAAAAACATGAAGTAATCATTTCAGCAGAAAGCGATCTACTGACCCCACCAGTACCTCAGGGAAGTTAGAGTCTTAAGTGTTTCTCCTTGTCATCACAAGCATGACTCAGCACTTGGAATGAAACTATGTTTACTGTGTTTCAGATTGAGGGTGTCAAATAACTTTGGTGCCACCTAACTCTTTTCTCCTAGGCCTATGTACAAAAACTTCAGGACTATCCTAGGTTTTCAGGCTCACATGACTACCGAAATCTGAAAAGCTTTCCCCTTTTCATTCATTCCTATCTAAACAAAGCCTAAATTCACCTGTCATTAATTTATCTTGCTTTTGTAGGTAAATGTGGGTTCTTTTCTGCAGTCTAGTGTAACAATACAAGCAAGAAGTTCTTCCTTTCCCAGGCCTGGAGAGTAGGTTCCCTGCTGCTTCGACATCTTAAACCCAGCTGCTGGGGGTGACCATTCCCCAACATGGGAACCTTCCATTGGTGATTCTATTACACACCTGTTAAGTCCGTTCACCACCTGCCTAAGGTCAGCTGTTTTAGTCCCTGCCCACTTACAGAGAGGAACACATTTTCCCCAAGTGTTCATTGGTTATCAAAGCTCATAATACAATTTATGGAATATAAGGATTGAAAGGGGCCATAAATGTTATTAACCTCCCTTTTGTTTTACAAATGATGAAACCAAGGCCCAGAATTATTAAGTACTTTATCTAAAGTTACAGAATTAGCCTAACATAGAGTCAAGACTAAAGTGAGAAACTGCTTGGTACAGAGAACAGTGTGTGGGCTTCAAATCCATCCTCTTCTAAGTTCTTTAACCTCTAGCCTCTCAGAGCCTCAGTTTCCTTATCAGTGAGAATGTATTGAGAATAGCAAACATTCAATACTACTTACTGTGTGTCAGGCACTAGTCTTAACAAAGTACTTGTAATCTTTAATCCTATGAGTCTTTTTGTTTCTTGGCTTTGTTTTTACAAACGGGGAAATTGAGGCTCGAAGTTGTTAAGTAACATGCCCAAGATGATACAGCTAGCAACAGCCAAACTGGAAATGAATGGGATAATATATGTAAAATCCCTGACATGTAGGTTGTCAATAAAGATATCACCAATGTCATGTCCCTTCCCTGAACCCCACACATTCTGACTCATGGTCCAATACTGAACCAAGACACCTTTGTTCTGAGCTTTTGATTGCTGTGGATGCGCACATCTTTCTTCCACTCTATTATTTTAGCAGTTTACATAATTTAGGAAGTACTGTATGTACCTACAATCTTATCCATTGTTAACAACAGTGACAACATTAAGAAGATAGCCAAACGTTAAAGACTTCAAGTTTACTACTTGCAAAAAAAAAAACCCCACAAAAAAAAACACAAAAAACTAATACAGAGTTTCCAGAAGATTACCAATGCTGTCCAGAAAAATCTTAAAACAAATCCTTGAACAGGACTGGACCAGTACCTTTGGGGCTTGGAGAGTAGAGCAGGTCATTTACCATTTAGTGGGCCTCCACCTCCTTGTTACTTGAATTCTTAAAAGCAGAATTATAGACATCTAAAAATAGCCAACGGAAAATCTTCCCACGTCAGTGATTTTCAAAGAGTTAGGACCAAGAATGAGATAAAAAATACAGTATATGATTCTTGAAAAGATGAAATGAAAATACTAAATATATTTTTAATAGGTTCTTTATGTTTTATTTCTGCTTTATAAGAATCTGGGAAAGTATTTTTTAAATAAATTTTTAAGGCATCAATATAAAGTGACACCAGGAAACTTACTCAGATGTAAAGATCTCTAGAGTAAAGGAAATGTGAACTCCTTCTTTGGGCAGGCATCCACTCTGTTCCTAGGACAAGGCAGCCCTGAAAACAAATGTTGGTGATGTAAACTGAGTAATGTTGTCTCTGGAACATAGCCTTCTATTTAATAGCAGGAGGAAGGTTGTGGGCAAGCAGATATGTCCCAAATAACTCATGCAGAGAACATGAATAAGTATTAGGTTCCGATGTGGGAGCCGAAACAAAATGGACATTTGGGTTCTTCAGAGTAATCCTGTTTATGGATTCAGTGAAAGAGGCAACTGAGCCAAGAGTAAACAGCCCAAGAAACTGGAGATTTGTTCAGTTCCGTGTCTGAATACCTGTTACGTAACCTGGAGATGACTTCAATCTCTGCAGTAAATGCTTAAAATAAACTTAACCTACAGTTTGTAATGTTATAATATGATTTTTTTTTGAATGAATGAATCTGAAGAGCAAAAAATCGAGCAACAATAGCAAAGGACAGGGTTTATGGCTGTGCCTGATTAGCTTTAAAATAAGAACGTTGGGTCTTAAGTCAGCAGCCTTGAAGCACGTAGGCATTGACCTAATTTCTGCCAAGCCAAGAGGAAGCCCTTCACACACAGAGGTATGGGCCAGAGAGTAACAGATGCTGTTCCCTCAGCAAATACCTTGGACTCAAAAGGGAATTTCCTTCATTTCTCCTCTAAAAGCAAAAGCATCATGCAAAGCCGAAAACTGAACCATGGAAAAGTAGAGAATCTTTGTTCTGTTATCTCTGAGTTACACATTGAAGTTTATTTTTTAAATAGCTCTTTTGAAGAAGAGAGTAGTTCAATATAACCTTCATCAAAGAGAAATTCAAAAATTTAATGAAAATATTAACATTCTCTAGACCATACTGTAAATAGATAATGCCATTTCCTTCTTGCCTAACTTTTAACCCTGATCAAGTTTCTGAGAACTAAGACAACTTGACGTGTGATAAAAAGCTAGAAACTGGTGTCAGGGCATCGGAAAAAAGGTTTTATTCCTAGTAAATTTAGAGCATGTGTGTTCTAAAACTATCTTTCCATGGTCAAATGTGGAGGAAGGCATTTTTTTCCTGAGCACGTGCTCTTCACTTTCAAACTGATGCTCTTAGAGTTTTGAAATAGCGTAAAAGTCCAGCCCTCACAAAGATGGCCTTACTACTGTGTGTCTCAAAGTGCCGCAGGGTGGAATTCTAGATTTTCCATCATTTTCCTCACCTTAGACACAATCTACATTCCTGCCTTGGAGCTATGTGAAAGCAAATTGTCATGAGGCTTAAGGAGGTAAAGTGAAGACTTAAAAGCTATCTTATAGGCAGAACAGTGGCCTCCCTGGACCCTTTAAATGTCACCTTATTTGAGGGGTGGGGAGTATTAACAGACATGATTTAATTCAGGAGCCTGAGATGGAGAGGGTATCCTGAATGAGCAGGGTGGACCCTCAATGCAATCACATGTATCCTTTTAAGAAAGAAGGATAATAGGGAGGGTTTACACAGACAGAAAAGTAGAAGACAATGTCATCATGGACACAGAGTGGAGTTATGCAGACACAAGGAATGCCAGCAGCTGGAAGAAGCAAGGAGTGGCTTTTCCCCCAGATCTTCTAGAGAGAGTGCAGCCCTGCTGACCCCAATTTTAGTCCAATGATACTGATTTTGGACTTCTGGCCTCCAGAACTATGGGAGACTTTATCTCTTGTTTTAAACCACCAAGTATTGCTGTTACAGCAGCAATAGGAAACTAATACAGCTTTCTTCACTTATCTCCCTTTGACACCAACATTCATCTATCTCTGTAGAGCTAGCCCTCCAGTACATCATTGACATTTGTAAGGTATTCTTCACTCAAGATGCCAAAGCAATTTACAGCCATGCAAATGGGCTCAATTTTCTGCCTTGTGGGACATTCAAGCAATACCAGAACCTTCCAAAATTTGAGAGATGCCTGGATCTTTTTTTTTTTTTAAGCTTTCTAACAAGTGAAGAAATACCAAAACAAGGTTGAAGAAATTATGATGTAATTTGAAAGTTACAATTAGCCAACTAATGCTTAGCAGAAGGAATATGTCAATAATTGTCCCTATAGCTTCATTTAGAGATAAGAGCAAAATGTTTAATTTGAGGTCTATGGTAGATGAATTGATGCAACACCCAGATCCTCCTTCAAGCAGAAATTCTTTCACCAGCTGCCAGAAGCATCTTCAGCTGCCAACTCAATGAGAGAGCAGCCTCATTCAAGGTCATCCCTTTCCTGGACTGGTCCTTACCTTGTGAATGAATGAAGCAGGGGTATAAAGGCTCAGCTGAATGACTGGGAGATAACTCTAATGGGCTGTGTATGCTCCAGAACTCCCTCAGGGGGTGAATGAGGCTTTGCTGAGCTTGCATCGCAATTCTGCTTCTCCCTTTGCCCACTTCTGCTTCTGTGCTCTTCTTTTCACAAGTATCCCTAAAAATAACCTGCATGTCACATTTTTTCTCAGTATCTGCTTCCAGAAAACCGAGGCTGCATCCGGGTCCTTCATAAATGGGAAGCCCAGGTAACCAAAATCCTTGAATTCCACAGAATTTAAGATTCATTCTTTCTCCTTGTTCTGATTTCTCCACTGGGCTTATACATTTCTGTCCAGCTCAAATAAAGAACCATTCCCTAGAGGCAGGAGCCTTTGCAATCTGCTCTATATATCCAAGGGCACAAGGCTTCCCTGAACCACATATAGTTCAGGAGTATGAGTTGCTAAATTTTTCCCCAAACCCTACTTCCTTGCAAGCTTCTCTAACTTATGTGCTTCTAATTTTACTCAATCTATAGATATTTGTTGAGCATCACCTATGCATCAGGCACTGTTCTATTGCTCCAGGGATACAGTGGTATGTGCCCTTATCACACAGCCCAGATTGCAGCATGTCATAGGCTCTTGGTTGACCTTCACGTATGCCTTCCAGGCAAGGTAAAATGAATTAATTAGGCTAGATGTAAGACAAGGAGTGGTGGGTCTAAGGCAAATTGGAGAGAGCATACCATGGTTAAAAAGATTAACACTCTACCTAAACCTGGTGATCAAACTTTGTGCTACCAGCTAGGACAACAGATATTATGTGCTTCCTTATGTGATGTAATATGAAGTCTGCATTATCACCTCGGAATTATTTTTGCCCCAAATGTTTAACCTAAATTAATCAAGCCTTTAGATCTGAATCCCAGTCCACAAGATAACTGACCCCCTTCAACAAGGCAATGTCATAGAAAAAAAGGGGCAAGTGGGGGAGAGCCTCATCTAGAGTAAAAGTGACTTATGTGACATAACTAAATGCAATGCATATGTTTTCATTGGATCCTGACTTGAAGAGAAAATGAAGGTGAAAGGAACTTTGGGACAATGGGGAAATTTGAATATAGACTGAAATTATGATTGGTTTTTACTTCCTTGTGATAATAAGATTGCAGTTATGTAGGAAACTGTCCTTAATTTTAGAAATGCATGATAAGTATTTAGGGATAAGGTAATATAACCACTTTAAGATGGTTCAGCAAAAATATAAATGTATAGATATAGGTATTTAATTTTATAATAAATATGGAAAAATATTAACAATTATTGACTCTAGAGGTAGATGAATAGATATTTATTTCTATTTCTACTCCTCAGTTAGCCTTAAGATTTTCATAATCAAAATCGTGAGAGAAAATAAATGGGGCAGCCTTTACACAGCTCTTGTCCATTGCTGTCATGTAGGAATTAGGCCCAGTGTTACTTAGATACTCGGAATTTTCAAAAGAAGCTAGAAATCTGGAATTTTTATATAAAATGCTTCTAACACTTAAGAAAATATTAGCAACCAAATAATTAAAAAAAAAAATCGGGCTTCCCAGGTGGCACAGTGGTTAAGAATCCGCCTGCCAATGCAGGGGACATGAATTCGATCCCTGGTCCGGGAAGATGCCACATACCATGGCACAAACTAAGCCCGTGCACCACAACTACTAAGCCTGTGCTCTAGAGCCTGTAAGCCACAACTATTGAGCCCAGGTGCCACAACTACTGAAGCCTGTGCACCTACAGCCTGTACTCCACAACAACAGAAGCCACCATAATGAGAAACCTGCGCACGGCAACGAAGAGTAGCCCCCGTTCTCCGCAACTAGAGAAAGCCTGCTCACAGCAACGAAGACCCAATGCAGCAAATAAAATAATAAAATAAGTAAATAAATAAAATTTATTTAAAAAAATCAACAACAACAACAAAACCTCTGTGCAGGCCTGATACAATGCATTTGGATGCTGAAGCTCTAGGCTCTAATCAGCGTCTCTGATTCAGATCCTTTGCACCTTAACCCTTTTTCCTTACACACTGGCTCTGACCCTCCCTCCCTGATTTTCTTCTTTCTCAAAGTGACATCTGGCTAACTTAGTCTTTTTCTCACACTTGCTCTTCTTTTTTCCCAACTGGCCTCTACCACTTTGCAGTTTCATTGAGCAGTTGGCAGATAATGTGAGAATTAATCAGGCTATGGACTTCTCTGGAGTATCAGATGATTTAGCAAACTGAGAATTGTTTAATAATTATCCTAGGGCACTAAACATTATCCTAATGATCTAAAGTAGTTATTAAACCTTCCCACTTAAGATTATTAAATTGCAACATCTGTCTTCAGGAAGCATTTCTATTGCATGTAATATTTGTAAAGCATTTACAACTGCTTTTAGTTATATCTCAGACCCTATGATAAGTTTATAGTTTTTTTTCCTTATTTAATGGCTAAAAACACTGGGCATGGAGTCCTAAAGGTAACCTGAGTCCTCTGTAGGAGAAGGTATTAGACCTAGGCAAGCTTCCTGGATGACAGGCTGCTGTTTATCCAACTGCACTACGTTCTCTCCAGGCCTCGTTTGCTTTATTAGCTAATTACCAGGCTGCATATTCAACCCAGGTTTCAACTATATTAAGGGCTATTTACTAGCTAAAATCAATACTGTTTCGATTAGACACCTGGCGTGGCTTTTGGTAACTAAGCATTATTTGGGCTTCACTGCTTTTATTCCATCAGGGAGATGGGAAAGTGCTTTGTTTTGATTTTTTACACTTACTGGCTACTGCTTTTAGCAGTAGGAGATAAATGGGCAGTAGAGACTTGCTTTGCCAAGGCAGAGAATAGAAACAAATACACCATATTTACTGCACAAGGAGAGGAGCAAAGAAAAATAGAATGATGAACAATGATTTTACTATTTTAAGGCTCTTTTTTCATTAGATAAATCTCTTTCGATATATGTCTGGCACACCAAGCACCATATTAACCCTAAAAATAAAAAGATAAATAAAATGCACTCTCCAACTTGCTTAAGTTGGAAACAAAATTGAAACAATAATAAACTATAAAAGAGCGAAAAGAGCAAAAAGTAGATGTGGAATTGGGTTTTGACATAGCATAGGAAAGGGAATGACTTATTCTTTCTGGAAAGAAAAATGCCAAAAAAAAAAGAAAAGGCCTTTTTTGTTAGTGATGAGGGTGAAATGAATGAAAAAGGCCCTTTTTAATACAGATATTTTATTATGAAAGTGTGGTAGTTCACCTTTATCAGTGGGGGAGCATTCCAAGACCCCCAGTGGATACCTGAAACAACAGATATATTGCTGAACCCTATATATACTATGTTTTTTCCTAGGCATGTATATACCTATGATAAAGTTGAATTTATAAATTAGGCACAATGGGAGATTAACAAAAGTAACTAATAATAAAATAGAACAATTATAAAAATACACTGTAATAAAAGTTATGTGAACGTGGTCTCTCTCTTTCTCAAAATATCTTATCGTATAAATTTAATGTCTTCTCCGTCTTAACTAAGCACTTACCATACACTGTGGCCATAGTTTTTTGCAGTTTGAGGTGCAACAACAAAACCAGCTTGAAAATTCCTTCTTACTGTAGATCTTAGCAACCTCAGCACACAATTTTTTTTCTTTCCATATTAGGTAGAGAACTTTCAACTTCTCACTTTATGGCTTCTCTTTGGCATATCTGAGTTGCCACCATCACTACTCTTGAGCTTTGGGGCCATTATTAAGTAAAATAAGGGTTACTTGAACACAAGCATGCAACAGCCTGTCTGATCTGATAACCTAGACAGCCACTAAGTGACTAGTGGGCAGGCAGGACACACTAGACAAAGGGATGATTCACACCCTGGGGAAGGACTGAGCAGGACGGCTTGAGATTTCATCACACTACTCAGAACAGTGCACAATTTAAAACTTATGAATTGTTAATTTCTGGAATTTCCCATTTAATATTTTATGACAGCAATTTACCACAGGTAACTGAAACTGTGAAAAGCAAAACTGGGAATAAGGGGGACTACTACTGTAATCCATGGTCATTTTGTAAACATGAAAATAGACAGACAGGGCTTCCCTGGTGGCGCAGTGGTTAAGAATCCTCCTGCCAGTGCAGGGGACATGGGTTCGATCCTTGGGCCGAGAAGATCCCACATGCCTCAAAGCAATTAAGCCCGTGCACCACAACTACTGAGCCTGTGCTCCAGAGCCTGCAAGCCACAACTGTTGAGCCCAAATGCCACAACTACTGAAGTCCGCGCGCCTAGAGCCCGTGCTCCGCAACAAAAGAAGCCACTGCAATAAGCCCGCGCATCGCAATGAAGAGTGGCCCCTGCTCGCCACAACTAGAGAAAACCCGTACGCAGCAACAAAGACTCGACGCAGCCAATAAATAAATAAATATTTTTTAAAAAGAAGAAAGGAAAACATACAGACAAAAAAGAGAAAGAAATCCCTATGATTCCACCACTCAGATCGCAACCATAGTTAATAGTTTGCTATAAACATATTACAAATGTTTTCTATTATATATACGTACAACTTTCTAAAATAATAAAAACCAAGAAATATGTGAAGATAGAGGCTTTGAGTCAGATTGTTCCAGACCAAGGTCTTGCCACTTATTACATTCATGACTTTGGGCAGTCTGCTTGATCTCTCTGAGATTCAGTTTTCTCATCTAAAATATCCGGGTAATTATACCTACCTCACTGGATTGTTACAAAGATAAATAAGATGACAGAAAGACAATTCTTAGAACAATTGCTGAGGCATGTAAAGCACAACATATTCATTCACCCAACAGATATTTATTAAGAACTCTCCACATTAAGCACTTAGACCACATCAATGAACTAAATATCGTTATTTATTTTAAATATTATCATGTCCTGTAAATCCTCTTTCATTTAACAATACGTAGAGAACATCTTTCTATGAAAATAAATATTTACATATGGATCCATATCATCAATTTTACTGGCTGCATAGCATTTCAATGGGAAGATAAAACATAATCTATTCAGCCAATCTCCTATTCAAGGGCCTGCAAAAATGGCTTCCCACCTGTTTTATAGACAACACTGCTTTGAGTATCTTTGTATTCATGTCCAAATGATACTTAAGGATATATTCTTTAAGTGAAAGTATGGAGCCAGATCTGATGAACTTTTTTTTTTTTTTTTTGCTTGCCTTCTTTTGCTGCCGGGACCCCTTCTGCTACCATGAAAACAAGCTTGGCCAGCCGCTTAGACCTCTAGCACCATCTGACTGCCAGCATCAACCACCAGAGTGATGAACACTTCTAAGAAACGTTTTAACACCTATTATTAGCTTGCCCAAGAAAAGCTTTCAGGTGGAAGGGATACTGGAACTGGGTATTAAAGGATAAGCAGAAGAGACGTGGGAAGAAAAGTGAGAGAAAGACATCAACAGGAGTGAGCTTATTATCTTCAAGTTGTTCTGAGGTCATACTCTAAACCCATGCATCTAAATAAGTCATAAGGAACAGCAGTTTTAAAGAGAACTCTGAGGTAAAAGATATAAAGGATAAGGGTTTTTTTTTTTTTTTTCTTTCAACGCTCAAGACTATGCGAAGGAGTTGGAGCACCTTCTGGAATGCTAACATGAACATTTTCATGGTCCACAACAGAACTTTCAAGGAAGGCAAACCACTGTTACCTCTTAGCCCACTCTTCCAATGCCCAGTCAACCCTTTCTCTGCTCCCAGGAAAGGTACAGAACTACAGGGCTGCTTGATACAAACTGTTGATTGTTTGTTTGTTTTTTTAATTTAATGTATGTAAAAATAACCTGGACCACTTATATGAAAATGCTTGTCTCTAGAAGTAAAAGGTACCTACATAGATTTTGTCTCTGTAAAAACAGACTGGAGACTAAGGATTTGCATTCTAATGAGCATCCCAAGCTACCTTGGACGTAGGTAGTCCTCGGATTACGCCATGTTGAACAGCTCTGCTATAGTAGTCCCTTGCTACTCAGAAGGCAGTTCCAGTATAAGCAGCAAAAGCATTATCTGAATGTTTGTTAGAAATGCAGAATCTCAGACCTCACCCCAGACCTACTAGACAGAATCTGCACTTTAAAAATTTTCCTGGATGATTTGCATGCACATTAAATTTTAATAAACTCTATTCTGTATGTTAACTGTCAATAAATAAACTGAGTAGATCCAACATGGAAAAATTTACCCATGAAAAGTAGAAGTCCCATCTATTTGGTTTTTGGGGAGACCTAGAATTCATATACCACTGGATACTGAGATAATGTATCAAGAAGCCTTGTGTCTCACATTCTTTCTAGCATCACTTGAATAATCTCGGGGGGGGAAAAGATCCCAGAAGGATAAACCAGTGACATTCCAGGAAAAGTGATGAGGAAAAATGAGATCTAAGTGATCTATTTGCAGTTCTCTAGTTATCCCCTCTTCGTGTATATCACAGTAACATTCCAGGAAAAGTGATGAGGAAAAATGAAATCTAAGTGATCTATTCGCAGTTCTCTAGTTATCCCCTCTTGGCATATATCAATTTCTCTTTTCTAGGTATGAATCACTTTATGGGAGGTTGCAGCAAGAAAGATTTAAACGGATCATATTAAAGTATGATCAATAGTTGCTAAATGAAATAAAATATTTCTCTTGTCAGTCGCTATTGACAAATCTTTCAAATTATAAAATTATGCAGCTGAAACCAAAAGCAAATATGGAAAATGATGGAACTTTTATTTAGTGTTACTAGCGGATATTTTAAGACTTTCAAAATTGGTAGAAATGCATCTTTTTGAGTCACAAATTTCATTGTATTAGTCTCTTATAGTAATCTGGTTGAAGACAACCATCTTGTAATCAAATCTGAACATTTATAAGGATGTTGAAAGTTTCACTATATAATTAAATAATTATTTCAGATAGGTATGGTGAGATTTGGAATAAACCCAAAGGGAAAAATAATGTATGTTGGATCCAGTAACAACTTTGTATCCCACAATTTCTTGTGTTTCACATATACAGTAAAACCTTGGTTTGTGAGCATAATTCGTTCCAGAAACAGGCTTGTAACCCAAAGCACTTTTATATCAAAGCGAATTTCCCCATAAGAAATAATGGAAACTCAGATGATTCGTTCCACAACCCAAAAATATTCATATAAAAATGATTACAATACAGTAATATACTACAAAATAATCAAGAAAATACAAAATATAAAGAAAAATAAATTAACCTGCACTTACCTTTTAAAACCTTTGTGGCTGGTGTGAGGGAGACAAGAGAGAGGAGGGTTATTGTGTAGGACGACTTTCACTATCACTAATGGAATCACTGCTATCTATTGGCTCAATGGAATCCTTTTCTTTTCATGCAGCTTTAACAAGGAACCTATCCAATGACATTTGCTTTTCCCTCCTTTTGAGGCTTTTGTGGAAATGTGACATTCATTGTCGTTAAACAGATTCATTGTTCGCACTGCTACAGCCTTATTCGGGTGGTGATTTTCTACAAAATTTTGCACTGTTTCCCACATTTTCCACATCTCCCTAATCTCATTTGAAGTGAGGGATTCCTCCACCTTTTTCTCCTCCTCCTCTGCAGATGAGATCTCCTCCATAACCTCTTGTTGCTCAGATGCAAATCCATCAGTTCGTGGGTGGTCAGCTCCATTGGCTCAGTTGTAATTATGTGACATTTGGCGTCCGTACTACTCATATTGCAAGACATTGCAATTTTATCAAGTTAAAATTTATCAGAAATGTTTGCTTGTCTCGCGTAACACTCGCAGAACAAGTTACTCGCAATCCAAGGTTTTACTGTACTTAGAAAAAGTTTCAAAATTTGTTAGACCTTAAAGGTGCAATATAACTTTGGTTGTCCTCATCTTCAAAGTTTATTTGAAATAAGGAAATGTTTGGTTTTGATTAACGAAAAAAAAAAAAAAGAGAGAGAGAGGCAGACAGACAGAATTAACCATAGAGCCACAGGGCACTTACTTATAAGTTTTTGATTAGTACTCAAAAGTATGTCATTTCACCATAGAAAATACTCACATAAAATATCTCTGATGCAAATTTAACCACATTCTGTCTCTTCAAACTTGTTCTCATTGATGATAAGGAGGAGAAGACTGATTTAAAAAGACAAAAGAAGTCAAGGAAAAAAGAAAAGCAGAATGGAAGTGGGAGAGATCCAGATGAGATCAGTCAGTGAGGCGGCTCTATGTCACTTAGGTATATAAATTTAAAGCCAGCGGTAACAAGAAGAGAAAGAGCTGAAGTGCTAATTCTTTTCTCATTAAAACTGGAAAAAAAACGCTATTTCTTCCTGAAACTAAACTTCATTATCAGGTATAATACCTCATGGTCCAATTGACTGGTCTCTGGAAATCTCTTGGTTGTCACTTTATGGTTCATGGTACCCTATTTCTCAAACTTTTAATGTTTACACATGTCCCTCACTATTTTTGCATACCTTGTTAACGTTTTTATTCAAATCAACTTACTTTTAAAAAAATTTAACTTCTTCCTAAGAAATAATTTCCATGAATTACACATTAATATAAACAAGTTAAAATAAATGAAAAAACTTAAATGTCCACATGCACCTAAAAACATTGCCTGAACCCACAGCATTTGGCAAATCCTGATGTAATAGGTGCCCAATAACTATGTGGTAAATTAAGGAACAAACCTTATTTTTAGTAGCTTGTTTATGAGCTTGAATACAGAAGCTACAAATAGAAAATCATTGCCTGTTCATCAAGGTTTTGCTCCAAATCATCAAATCAATCGTAATTTTCATCTTCTGGCATACGTTTAATTTTATACAACCATTCACAGAGTTTACCTAATTACTGGTATTAATCAAATTCTATTTTGTAACTTTTCAGTCTTCGTTTTTATTGATCACTCGCCTTGCAAAGAATGAGACCTAAGGAAAAAAGAAAGAAAGAAAGAAAGAAAGAAAGAAAGAAAGAAAGAAAGGAAGGAAGGAAGGAAGGAAGGAAGGAAGGAAGGAAGGAAGAAAAAGAAAGAGAAAGTGATCCCACACCAAATTTTGAGTAAAATTGATTGATTCATCCTTCAGTGAACACCTACTATGTGTGAGGCACTGTTCTAGAAAATGCAAAGATAAGCAAGACTTAATCCTGAATTCAAACTGCTTAAAATTTCATGAGAAAACAAGTCAGACAGATAAATGTCATTTGGGGCAATAAATGTTACAAGAGAGGTATGTGTCAGTGCCTCAGGAGTACAGTGGAGCTGACCAACAGTGCCTGAGGACAGCCACGGTGAGGCTTCAGTGGAACTGGGTATCAGCTAAGCTCTGGGATCGGGCACCACACAAGGCACTCAAGAGTCATTCATAAAACTCATGAATAGTGAAGGAATAGAGTCAGATGTTAACCACTTGCCTAAACAGGAAAAAATCAGTCCAGATCTAAGCTGTCCAGTATGCCAGACAAATTAGTGTGAACTTCAAAGAAGTGATATAAAACATGTGGAGACTTTGAAACAGTCTGTTTAATTTTAAACAATGAATCCTAACACATGTAATCCAAATTATGCTTAAGAAATATTTTTCATTTTCCAATATGATTTCAAAGGATGAGTTATTTTCACTCTTATACAAGTGAGATTATTGGGAAAAGTATAAAATGGGGTGGAAGAAGACCTGTAATCTGATAACAGCTCTACTAGTAACTGGCTCCTGTTCAGAGTCAAACTACAGCCTCTTTGCACCTGAATTCTTCTCAGCTTTGGAAGCATCTAATGTTGGGTTGTAGTTGCGAAACACATTCAGAGTCTAATGACTACTTCTCACCATTGTCATTGCTACCATCTCTCCCAGCCTCCACCATCTTTTGCGTCGATTATTGAAATAACCTCCTACTTGACTCATTGCTGCCTTTCTTGCCCCCATTCACTCTATTCTCAACTCAGCAGCCAGACTACTTCGGTTAAGTAGTATCAGTTAAGTTAAACCATTCCTCTGCTTAAAACCTCCCAGTGGCGTTCCATATCATTGAGAGCAAAAGGCAGATTCCTCGCCATGGCCACCACCTACCCACCTATCTCCCTAATCTCATCTCCCATCATTTTTATCTGCCTTCGTTTCATTCCAACCACAGAATCTCCTTGTCGCCTCTTAAAAAAAGCACTTTCCACCTCAGGGACTTTGGAATTTACACTTTATATTTTCTCTGCAAGAATACACTGCCCCCTTGACACACCTTCCCTTGAATGTCACTTTCTCAGTGGGGCCTTCCCTCACCACCCTATTTACAATTTTAGTCCCTTAACAACATTAAATAACCCTTTTCCCTGGTTTATTGTTTCCCACAACCCTTATCACTATTTAGAGAACTATACATTGTGTCTTATTTATTGCATCTTTTTTTAATCTTCCCATTTAGAATGTTGGTGCCAGGAAGGTAGGGATTTTTGTCTGTTTTATTCAAGGATGTATCCTCAGTGACTTGAAGAGAATCTGGTACATAAAGGTCTCAAAAAATATCTCATGAATGACTAATTAAGGAAAAGTAAAGACTCTGAATTAGACTTCCTTCTTGTTCTATTCTTCAATAGTTGAATAATAGCACGTGTGGTCACTACATTGTCTAAAAAATGGAGGAAATGGGAGCACATTAACTTATCATCATAATCATGTAATTTCTGAATCTAGTTAGATATGTAATAACTTTATGTTTGCATTTAACAACATAAAGACCTATTGATCCCTTCTGGGACCGTCATTGTTATTTAGAATATATATGAAATAATTGCTGATATCCCGTTTTTAAAAATACAAATGGCATTGAAATTATGATCATTTAAAGAGTAAGTACTCATTAAAGTAATGCTGGTATTAAATAACCTTCGAAAAAGTTTTTAGATCTCATCCACTTTGAATGTAAAAGGTTGATTTCTTTTTTAATAAAGTTCACCAATAATATGATGTTGATAAAGCCACTGAAATGCCACAGAGCTACAGAGCTGGAAAGTAACTTGAGATCATTCAGTTCACACACTTTCCATAAGGCATGTGAATAGCTAGACTATTCAGGACCCACGTATTCCTTAGGATAGAAACACACTTAGATATACCTATAAGAAACATTATAAATACTTTCAAATAATAGGTCTTTTCCATAAATTTTAATGTGAATGTTTGACCTCACATGTTGATTCTCTCTCCTTGTGCTTTAGGATCAATTATTACAGAACTGTTGGGTTTAACTTTCAGTTTACATACAATTTGAAGAATTAGAAACATAGTAAGCAGTAAATTGTTGTTTTAGTCCGCTTTAAAATATCAGTTTTGGAAGCAGTATCACTTAGAATGCTAAAATGAGAGTAGATTCGTGACATATGTTCTCTTTATTTTTATTACCATTTTAAAATTTAAGTAACAGCAAGAATGACATTAATACTCTATCCTTCAATTATAAGGAAAATCAAGCTTTGTCTCCAAGTGATTTGTGCATTTGCATCAAAACTTTTAAATTTAACGTTGTAAATTATTTAAACCAAAGTGACTGACGTTTTGAGGCAAACTAAATCCAATTGAATGCTTCCTGCTGATTCACTAATTATGTTAAATATATAAATCACTATATCTACATTCTCCACACTCCCATGGAAGAAAATTCAGGAATTTAGAATGAAAGAAAGCTTCTGCCTCTTTAAAATGCTAGTTTTATCTTCTAACCTTCAGTTTCTACACTATTAAAACAAGGAAATGTTAGCTATCACAGGGTTGTTGCAAAGCAAAATGCCTGTGAAAGTACTTCATGACATAAGTATACTATAAATATAAAAAGTCATCACGATTATTAGTTTTGACATCGTCCCTGCCAAACTAGCCGCAAAAAGTATAAGCAAAAATTATGAAATATTGATGAAATAAAGAACTGCCTTTTTTGCTAACTCAGCAAAAAATACATTTTGGCTACTATGTAGTTTCTTCTCTCACATTTGTATTTATTAGTTCTTGTAAATATGCTGCTCACGTTTATACTGATTATGAGCAGCTTTTACAATATTGGTTCCCATGTATTATTATTAATACTAACATTTATTGAGCTAAGTTTATTATTTGCAAGATGCTGTGGGAGAATTTTTTATGTGTTGGCCCACTTACTTCTCACAATAACCCTAAGAGGTAAGTCCAATTGTGTGCCCATTTTACCAAGGGAAAAACTGAGGTAGAGAGGTAAATGCCTTGCCTAAGTTCAGAGAGCTTGAGATGGAAATGGGATTTAAAACACGGAGCCTGACCTGATCCTAAACTTTTAACTATTGTACCATGCCACAAGGGTTCCCTACAACAGTGTACCAGTACTTACTAAGGGTGACTGATAGAGCCTCCCTCTTTGTTACTCAACACTGCCAGGAGAGGCTTTGGGTGTTCTGTTTTACCAGTGCTCTCAACGGACCTGGGCAAGCACTTTTACCCAGGATGGTAAACTGAGCCAAGGAAAGTACTTAGTATCGGAGCAGACTTAGCTTTTCTGGCCAGGCATAATATTTCTCAAGACCATGAAGGATCCTATTGGAAGAATTCCTATCAGTGATTCAAACATTTGAACGTTATTTTAATAGTATGTATTAGTTCTATAATACGGGATCATGAAGTCAGAATATGGCGATTATATTTGGAATTCTTTACCCTTCTGAGGAACAACTGCAGGTTTAATGACCCTTAAGGTCATAGTAGAAGACATCTGATTATCTGATTAGCTTGATGTCTTCCATCTACTTGGTGCTAAAGGAAAAACTGCTTGTAATGTCCATTGGTGCAATTGTCTAACATATAGAACTTAAAATAACTGGAAAGTTGTACAAATCAAATACAGAGTAAATCTGTCATGGGTCTGTTATAGACCAGTTGTCAAGAGTATAAGCTCTGGAATCATACTTTCAACCCTCCACTTATTTTTTGAAGGATTTTAAGCAAGTTACTTAAACCTTAATTTTTTCCATCTGTTAACTAAAAGTCTTCTAATTTATGGTAATTATTTTGCTGTTAGTTCAAGCTGAACAAAGACTAATTTCTTAAAAATACTGTATGCAGTTTTGCTTATTTTCACCAACTCCACTACATAGGATTAGTCTTAGAAGTGTTAAAAAAAAGTCACATTAAATTCTAAATAATTTGTCTGTTAGACTTTCAGTTAATTGACCAAATGGAATATTCCTTTCATCAGTGCAATATCCCTTTTGGGTAAATATTGTATAAACATAACAGAGGAAAGGGGAAGAGTGAAGAGGTCTCCAAGTAACTAATAGCAGTGTTAACCTTTTAAGCATAAACTCAAGATAAGATGGTCATGAATGCTAAGGAGCAAGACAAAGTCAAATGGTATATGACTTTGCAATACATCCCTTTGCAGTAAATGAAGGTAAAGAAAAATTAAAGACAAATGTGTTAATGGTTCTTAGTGTTCAACCAAAGTTAATCCTGTAAGTTTCTGTTAAGATATCTTACTCACTTCCACAGCTTCTGTGCTGGGATGACTCAGTCCTGCATGGAAAAAGCTCAGTGCATTTACAAACAACTCAAAAGATGGATTTGTCCACTGTATTAGCACACACTGACAGAAAACTAACTCTGTGCAAAACGCTGAGGGGACACAAAATTATTTAAGACATCACCTTGGCCCTATCCACTAGTCCGATGGCATCCAATCTGGGGCCTTAGGAACTGAGCTGAACTGAACCTTTGGAGCACTGGGTTAAAGGAGATAAATACCCCAAACAGAAAGTCCCAGGAAGCAAGGAAGTTGGGAATCATTTCCGAGAGCATGTCTGGGAGCCATAAGGATGAGGAAACAACAGAATACACACCAAAAAAAGCCAGAATTTGGGAGCAGAGTCTTCGTGGTGTGCCAGCACTAGCAGGGCTGATACAGGATGTGCTGGTTCAAACACAGGGAAATCAGATCTCTCTATGATCTACTGTACTGTAATTTGTCATGAATACTTTCTAGTTTTGAACAAACAAAGATGTTTGGAAGATAATTCACCCCTGGTCAGAGAGGCTTCCTTGTCCCTTCATGCTATTTAGCATGCACTGTATATTCTAAATGTAACCTAGAAACCTTCTCATCCTTGGATGAGTTACATATAGCTAGAGTGTGCCTCCCTATTCCAAGCCAAGTATCCCCAACCCCTTCCCAGAGACACATTTTTTTCTTTTGATATATTAATAGCCTTGATAAAATTACAGCTGGTTGTAGCGCTTCTGTTGCTTGCTTAGGAGATAGTTTCTGCTGCCTATAACACATCTTCCTTATTATTTAAATCCATTACATGGCCAGACATCTTTGTTCAAAACTAGAGAGTAGGTTACATCGCACATGCAATTCCCAATATCAATCAGAATATCTAAACACTGACTTTATATCAACGTTGCATTAGGGACTGCTGAAAAGCAACCATGCAAACAAAAGAGCTGTTTAAAACTTTCCCTGACCACAAGCATAATGTAATAGGAAGATATGAGTAACAGTAAAAAATATAAATATTTTTTGTAAATATTTGAGAGCTAAATTTTGACAAGGACTAGAAATACTGAAGGAGCTCAGTAAAGGAAAATACAATTGAGGTTTGTTTATATACAAATACTCTGAAAAATCAATTTAAAAATGAGAAACATTCCAGTAAACAGAATCCATCAGTAGAGGATTGATTATGTTATGTTCTCTCTCTCGGTTTCTCTCTAATATGGAGGACTTGGCCATTATTATAGTAAGGGCAGATCTGCTTATGCTGAAATGGATACACAAAAAGATAGGTTCAATAAGAAGTTATTAGGGGGTGAAAACTTTAAGAATTGGATTCAGGAAATGGGGAAGAGAAGGAATACTAGAATGGAGGAAAAATTGTACTTTTGATTTTATACCTTTCTGTGTTGTTTGCATTTTTATAACATCTATGCTTTACTTTTCCCTCCTCATCATTTTTTGTGCTGGGGAGTGCTCATCTATCTAGAGTTGAGCTACTTACACTTTCCGTTCATGATGCATTATCATCATTGGATCACACCTCTTTGTTGTTTTGTTCATGTATTTATTCACTTTTATCACCATATCCCTAGTCCATTTCCTTTGCCTCCCCATAAGCCATCACTATATTGTACTTAATATACATCTTTTTGTTTATAGGTGACCTTACAGGACATGTATTGTTTTGCATACATTATTTTAAACTTATGTACATTATATAATGTCATATCTCATTTTGTAGCCTACATTATTCACTAGGTACCATGTCTTGGAGAGCATCTATGCTGCCCTGTTATACATCTAACCCACTCCTTCTACATGCTGCATACAAGGCACGGTGTATGCCATCACCCTCCAAGTGCAAGGCTCTACACGACTGCACAGGACGCACCTCTATGAAGCTGGCCCTGCATCTAGCAAGGTTTAGAAAATGTGGTTGCAGCTGGAGGTTGGTGAGCAAAACAATGATATAATGAAATCAGTGTTTAAAAAAATATGGACATCTCTTGGGAGTAATTCCGCAATTTGTATTGAAATTTTAAATGCCTTTACCCTTTGACTTAGCAGTTGCACCTCTAGAAATTTATCCTGTACATGTCTCATACATGCGCAAAATGGCATTTGTTCAAGGATATTCACTATAGTGTTGTTTCCAATAGCAAAAGATCGGAGACAGACTAATCATCCTCTGCTAAGGAATTGGCTAAGATAACGATGGCACCTTCATGCAATGGACATTCTCATCATCTTCATTATTCTTAGCATTACAGCTGCAGTTTTCATTTCCCTGCCTTGACTCTAAATCCTTCGGAAACTTGGCCTTGGGGCACTATTTGTGATTGTGAGATGGAATAAGTAATGTTTAATTCCTAGCCAGTAAAGGGCAGTTAAAAATGATAGAGCCATGAAAAAGAAAGAGGTAGCTCTACATGTACTTATAAGGAAAATTTTCTGAGATCTATTTTTTCTGAAAAAAAAAAAAAAAAAAAGAAAGAAGAAAGAAAAGGCAATGAGCATAACAGTGTGTATGGTATATACCATTTGTGCATAAAAGTAGAATGCTATATGTGTATCTACATAGAATATCTGTGGAGGGAAACACAAAAAACAAACGATTGTAGGTTGCCTGTAGGAAAGGGAACCCAGGAACTGGACTGCGGTGGAGTGAAGACTTACTCTTATTTTTTTAAGACTTACTTTTTAATGCATATTCTTACACCTTTTGAATCTTTTACCATATGCACGGGTTACTTCTGAAAAAAAATATGTTTTAAGAGACCAAATGACTTGAGAGGAAGAAGAGAAAGCCCTTGGGAAAGGGGAGGAAAGCCACTTCTGCCATTAGATGGTGGGTATCAAGTGACGCAGCTCAGGAGTATTTGAATAAATGCTGCATCCAGAGATGGGTGTCAAGAGAAAAGTATAAAGAATTCACACCCATATAATGTAATGAAACCAGTGTTAAAAAAAATATGGACTTCTCTTGGGAGTAATTCTGCAATTTATATCGCAGAGTACTCTGTATGGATTTGAAATTAATCCAATTTTTGAACCAGCAACAAAGGAATGATTGTATTTTCAAAAATTAAGGAAATAAAAAAACAGAGGGAGGATGGGTGTGAGGGAGGAAGTAGGAGAGGGAGGGAGAAAAATTCAACTAGTAACAGCAGGTAGGATGGCAAAGGAAACCAGGGGTTTCCGAGGTAACCCAGGGGGAGTGAGCTGATAAGAGTCTGCACTAGGTAGGAGGGAGGGATGGACATGAGGAGGAAGAGCAACATTCAATGCCATTTTAAAAGGGGGAAAGCGGATGTGCTGGCTAACTGGGCATGCTGGAGAACGAGGAATGAGCACATCGTGAGTGGGAGAATTTTGCAGTGACAGCCTTCCAGGAAAAACTGCTGCGTTCTCAACATCTGCATGCATCCGAGAATTACACCTGGATTCTTCATTTCCATGCCTTGATTTTAATCCTTAGGAAAGTAGGCCTTGGGGTACTACTTGTGATTCTAAAATGGAATAAGTAATGATTTAATTCCCAGCCAGTAAAGGGCAATCCAAATGACTGGCTCCACCATTTCCCCAGGGCTAGTTTGTGACCTGGGACAGAAATAAGCTGTGTGTATTAAATCAATACAATCACTCACAAGTTAAAAAAAAAAAAAAAAAAAAAAAAGAGTCATTGCTTTAGTGGTTATGCATTCTATGAACTATTTCTGTTTCTCAATGGTGTGCTTTCTTCAACTATAAGCCTGGTCACATTTCCACGGTGAGCCAACACCAACCAGGGACTAGGTACCTTGAACGTGTCCCAAGGTGCTATGATGCGAATTGCAAACTTGTCCCATGGGGCTGTCACAAAGACCAGGTTTCCTAAGAGACATGACTGTGTAAACTTACAGGAAGAAAGTACTCCCTGCTTTCTTCCTCTCTTGGCCAGCCTCAGCGGGGCCATTCATCAGAGTCTGGGACCCCGGCCAACTAGGGAAAGTGTTTGTGTGTTCCATCTAGTGATCTTTTCACATTTGACCATACCAAGGGTGAAATCACTGCCTGCCACAGCATCTCTGGTGTGAAACAGGGTTAATACAGAGTATATCCCAGAAACACAATAATACCTGTATTTGTTATGATGTGCCACTCAAAATTAGCAAAGAAGTCATGTCTCCACAGATTCCAGACACCCCACTCCCTGCTTCTCTCCCTTTGTCCCCTCAACTCCTGCCACTCTGTAAAATAGACCTTCTCAAGGCTCTGCCCTCAGCTCTCTGCTCTCTCTGTGATTTCCTCCACATCTACATTCTTACCTTTCACTTCTGTGCGGCTGACGCCCTACTCTGTCTTGGAGCCTTGATTTCTCCAGATTGAGATGTCAGCTGCCCAGTAAGGGTCTCCTCCTACTTACCTCAGGCAGTATCTCCAGAAGTGAACACTTTACTCCACCCTTTTCTTCCCATCCTTTCTCCTCCTGACTTCCCTACACTATACCACTATTCTCCCAGTCACTTAAGCTAGATTCCTAGATTCATTTTTCTTCTTCCACCTGCCTTGCCTCATGCTAGAGACCTCAGGCTGATTCAGGACCTCATTGCCTCTCCACTCCAATTGTAACCACTTCTTGAGTGAATATCCCTACTTTAGTTTCTCTTACTGGCATTTCTCTGACACACTGTTGCCAGGTCATCTCTTCACATGCTCTGATCCTTCCCCTGCTCAAAAAATCTTGGGTGGCTTCCCTTGCTATAGAATTAATACTAATCCAACACACCAAGGATGGGTCCTTCAAACTGTTTGTATGGCTTTTATTGTCTCTTGGTAATTCAATCACTGATGGTGAATTTCTTTAAACTTTTCCTAAACTTTCATATTTTCAACCTATAGCACATTCTGGAGTAATGAGTTCTCTAAACTTACTGTTTGCGGTAAAATAGTTTCTCAATTTGTGTTGTTCAGATGCAAGCCATACAAATGCGACTCAAACTGACTTAAAAACAAAAGACAACTTATTGTATAAGGACAACTTACTGACTCACATACACACAAAATCCAGAATTTGTTCTAGTTCGGCATGGCTGCTTCTAGGGTCTCAGGGTCAAACCAGGGATGCATAGGTCTCTTTCTCTCCCAGGGGCAAGCATGATGGCCGCCAGCAATCCCAGCTATACATTCGACCTGTTTGCCTATTCCAGCAGAAAGAGACTTTGCTTATAGCTCTGGCAAGAAAGTTCTGGTAAGGACTCTGATGATCCCTGCTGTGGTCACGTACCACCTCTAATCAGGCACAGTGGCAAGGGGAAATATTTGGGGAGATCTATCACTGTGACAGAAAAATAGAGATCAAAGGGCAAGTCAGCCTTACCAAAATCTCAAGGTATTGATTCTCTACAGGATAGAAGACTTGCACCAGAAAGTATATGAACTTCTGGAGACACACACACACACACACACACACACCCACTGCGTGCCTTCGGCTGCATGTAACAAAATACCCAACTCCAAGGGGTTCAAACAATAAAGATCCTTAATTATCTTATCTAACCTAAAATCTGGGTGGAGAAAATTCCAGGATGGTGCAATGTCTCTTTCTTTTCTGCTGGGTCATCCTCTGTCTCCCTGCAAGTCACAAGATGACTGAGGCAGCTCTAAGCATTATACCGCACATGGTGGTGTAAATAAGCAGTAAAGAAAGGGCAAATGAAATCTTCCATACCATCTTTCCCAGAAGCCCCTAGCTGACCATTCTTTTCTCTCATTGACAGAAAATGGCAAAAACCCATCCCAGCTCAGTCCTTGGAAAAGAAAATGGGATAATTGGCTTAATGCACCACATTTGTCCCTGGAGATAGGTGAAAGTAAAATAGCCTTTGGTAGGTCACTAGTAATGTTTGCCATTCGATCACACTTCTTATTTGATTCCTTCCACCTGTTTAACATTTTTGTATTCTCATCCTGAGATTTTTTTTTTCATTTACTTTTTTATTTTGAATCATAACATTTCAGAGTTCAAATGAACTTAGGTCACTTAGCTGAGGGCTTTTCAACGTTTTTTATTCCAGACTTGTAACCCATCAAACAAATGCAGATACATGGGAGAGTTTACAAATGAGCTGGTGAAGTGAGGCGGCAAGGAAGGGGAGGCTGCACTAGCTAGTGGCCCCGAGGCACTTCTGGAGAGCTAGAGCTCTTCCGAATGAATTTTAAAACCTCATCTCTCCTCTAGTTCTCTTATTTTAAGGAGCTGACGTTCTGAGATGTACAACGATTTGAACTTGTTCTTCCATGGGTTGCTAAGACTGTAGTCTAGATTTCTTGATTCTCTAATCTATTCATATATTTTACATCTTTATAATTCTGTAATGTATTTGTCTTCAAGTTTTGCTTTGTATGCACACACTAAAGAAAAGAAAAAGTTCTTAAAAATAAATTTTGATGTAGAAGTTCTCACATTATTTCAGCAGTGTGCTATGATCTTTCTTTAACTCCACTCTTGATATACAGTGTTCCTGAGCTATACATGCAGTATTTCTGGTGCAACTACACAGTGATGTATTCTGTTGGAAGTAGAACAGGACAGTGGTTAAGCAACCAATTGTTAAACATGATACCACTTGTGTTCCAATCTTGCCCCTAAGAGCCTCAATTGTCTTATTTGTTAAGTTGGGGTGATTATAATACCTACTTCATTGGGTTGAAGTCCATATGTAATGTTATTTACATAGCCCGGCACATAATAACTGCTCCGAGGTTTCTGTTATTTTCTCACGTGCACAACCCCCACCCCCCACCCCCCATTCTTCTTGGCCATCAAAGGCCCTGCAAATTGCTGGCAATTTCCCTATTGGAGATAAAGGGCCAATAATGCCTAAATCCAGAGCCTTCTCTCTTAAATTTAGATTCATTTCATGAATGAATTTCTTTCACTTTACTTTCTCCCCCTTATATGTCTTTGGTGTATGGTTTGCACCTTTACTTTCCATGGAAACTAAGGGTAAATGATCAGACTCATACTATTGGAGTAGAAAAGGGTCCAAGGATCAAGTGTCTCACTATGAAGAAAGGGACACTTTAGAGAATTCAGGTCACTTGTCAAGAATCACCAATGTGCCAAAGTCCTCTGTTCAGATCTCATAGTTCCAATATACTCTTATAACTTGGTGCTCCGTCATCCCCACTCCCAAAACCTCACAAATACCTTCATGTATTTGTCTGAAGAGCTAAGAAAAGTAAGAAGGGAGTGGTTGTTCTAAATTATCTAAATATCTGAAGATACAGCTAAGTAATTGTGTAATCTTGCGTATACACAAGAAAATTTTGCCTCCTTCACCAAGGACTACTTCAGAGGAATCTTCTCATAAAGTTCAACAGAAGTAAAAAGAGATTTTTTTATAAATGTTAACTCAATATTTTATTACAGTTATTTAATTTTAAAAATCCATTGCTTCCTCTGATGTTGAATACATGAATTTATGATTTCTAATGGAAAAGGATCATTGCACATGGAAACATCTATTCTAGTAAGGCACGGAAATCCCTGGTGCCCCAAAGCATTGGTGGTTCAGTGGTAGAATTCTCGCCTGCCACGCGGGAGGCCCGGGTTCGATTCCCGGCCAATGCAGTACTTTTCTGTTTTTCCTATCCTCTTTTCCACACACCTCGGATCCCCAAAAGAAGATCAATAAAAATATGGAAACATTGATTTTATGCAAATGAAGAAAGGCGAATCAATGATAATTTCTCGTTTCACTTTTTTTCTCTAGCAAATGAAACTCTGATTCCCTGAGATTCACCGTAATTTTCGGGCTTTACTTTCAGATTTTTGGGGGGCGCCCTAGAGTATCTGAGCAAAATGTAATGGGACGATGTTGTGTTCTAAGATTCAAAAAGCGAGACCGGCTGTTTGGAGATGCCGGGGATTGAACCCGGGACCTCACACATGCGAAGCGCGCGCTCTACCACTGAGCTACATCCCCCAGCCGAGAAAAGTTTTTCTGGTATAGGTATTCATTCAGTCCAGCGCTGGTCCAATTGCTACATTAAGTTTCAAGACTTTATTTTGGTAAGTGCTTCTGCGACTCCCTGTCTCTACCCTTCCTACCCCAGCCTTCAACTGCTTCTAGGGTGTATCGGAACTCCGTGCAGCCAGCGACGTGGGACACTAACCTGACCAGCTCTCGAGCACTCCTGCCGGACGCCAGGGGCTCGATCCCAGATCCGGCACCGGGCTCAGCGAGCGGGGCGGGACTCCGGCCGAGGGGTGCCGGGCGGAGCGGGACGCCTCTGCGGGCTTACTGCGCAGGCGCCGCAGGACGTGGAGGCCGGGGGGCGTTCCGCCGCGGGCGTCGCGCGGGCGTGGGACCCCCGCCTGCGGCCCCGACCGCCGGGCCGGCAGGAGGAGAGCGCAGCCAGCGCGGCCCGAGTGCCGCCGGAGACCTGCCCCTGAGGCAGAGCGGTGGGGACGTTCTATGCGCACCCAAAAACCTACCGGATTTACCTGTACACCACCCAGCCCCCCCACCCCCGCAGCGAAATAAACCCACGTCTCAGGAAAACGACGTGTTCACGCCAAAGCCACATAAACTTGGTTTTGTAGGGATAACAGCCAACCCTTAGAGGTGAAGATGACTTCACAGTATGTTCTTTGAGTGGGGCCCAAACTGAAAGAAAATAACACCGATGCCCTCTTTGTAGCTTAATCTTGTATAAATGATGATAAAGTCGAGACGAAGTACCTGCTCAAGATGAATTTTTCTCTCTGACACTCACACCTTGGCCCCCTCTCACTGATATGTCGTGACAGGAATGTAAGTCACTTGACACCTACTTTATTGTCTTCTGAACCCTTCCTAACTAACAGCTAATCGTACTCCCAGCCCCAGATGAAGAAGTGTACCTCGAGTTCTGTTTGCTTGGAAGCTGCCTCTCTCCAGCTGCGTGAGTGCTAGGTAGTAGGGTGAGCTAACTTACATATAATGAGATGATGTGTGCTTGACCCTTCCCAGTGCAGTTTAAACTGATGCCACCCCAGGGAAGTGAAGGCTGATTGAGAGAAGCCTCAGACACCCTGATGGGAAAGAGCGGCGGAGAGATTTGGTGTCAGGGGAGCTGGGCTGCCTTCACTTCCAGCCGACCTCTGAGGCTGACCCAACAAGCGTCCGGCGAGGGCCTGGAATTTCCACTGCTTTCCGTCGCAGCAGAGCACCGCTCGTAAATGGAATAGCCAGCAGGCCAAAAGCCAGAGCAGAAAAGCAGAAGTTTCAAAATAACTCTGGGTAAACCACAAGTTTCATAATCAAGTCCTAAATTAAAAATAAATAAGTTACTGTGTTTGCTTACAGTAATTTCAACAAATAATGGCTCATAATCAGATTTTGTTTTTAATGAGAACAAGCCACATACTGATCTAATACAGCTATAATGCAGAATGTTTAAAAAAAAAAAAAAAAGCCACGTCAGTGGACAGTCATTAAGGAGCTCCACTCCAAACCAAAACATTTCCAAACCAACCCCTGCTTTCCATCCAGAGGCACTAGAACATGAACATCTTCAGTTGACTTGGAGTCGGGAAACAGAGACAGAACCATTTGTCACTAGGGTTTTCACCAGAGCAAGTGACAACTGTAGTATTTAATTGTAAAGGAAGCATGTTTGTCTTTGGTGACCTCGTCTTGACATCCTCTTTAGGACCCCTTCCTCATGTTATGGCTTATTTCCCCATCACCTGAGGCACTTCCTTTCTGGGACTTCATTCTCAGGCAAGAACCTTTGTTCTTAAGGTTCAGAGCTAAGCCTAGAGAAGGCTTTTTTAAAATTGTTCATTCTTCCTATTCTACCAGTTCAGGGCCTAACTTGGTGCATTTGATGAAGAAAATGAAGCCAAGCTCTAAAGCCAACAGAGGATGTGAAATTGGTTTACTGGCCTAGCGTAACCCAAGAGAAAGAGAGCTTTTTTTAGCCATTGTGGTTGATGGGAAAGATGAAAGAAAAGGCACATTTTTGGAATCGGGAATACTTCTTGGATCCCATAATTCTGTACACAAATAGTCCTAGCTCTGCTTGCAGACGAAGAGAGGCCGACCAAATGTCCACAATTATGAAGTATTAAAAAATTCAGCTCTGTCTTCCACCCATGGCACATCTTTCTTGGCTGGGGAAAAATTTCCCCCATTCTCAGTCTCTTTTTGTCACATACATGGTGCACATGTGCATGTGTACGTGGGCGTGCGCACACACACACACCCCCACCCACCCACCCACAATGATTGATCTTACCTCCCCACTTTGAGGCAGGTGACTTTTATTTCTGGTACTGCTTCCACATTTCCTTTCACATTCTTGCTTCAGCTTATGGCAATCTTCGCCCAGCAGGCATAGAGCATCTTTCCCTCCAAGTTGGCAACGAGTTAAGATGTTTATTCCCAGTTCAAGCAGTAGTTCTTAATCCTGTCTGTAGATTAGAATTACTGAGAGAGCCTCTGAAAAATGCTGATACTTGCTTGAGCCCACTCCCGAACCAAGTAAGTCAGAATCGCTAGGAGTGGGTCTAGCCTCAGTATCTTTTTAAACTCCCAGGTTATTCCAGTGTGCAGCTGAGCCTGAGAGCCACTGCTTGAGAGCTATTTTCATGACAATAACAGATGTCTAGGGATGGTTGTTAACTACCCTTATCGTGTTAGTCATTTTACAGAATACACATATATCAAATCATGTTATATTATATGTTAATTATATTGCAATAAAACTGGGAAAAAAAAACCCCAAGAGATGCCTATCACCAGTCCAGTGGTTCTCAAACTTGGCTGCACATTGGAAACACCTGGAAAGCTTTAAAAAAAATTCTGATGCGTGAATCCCATCCCTAAATATACCTAGTTAATTGGTCTGAGGGTAGTCTGGGCAGAGGAATTTTAAAAGGCTTCCCAGATGATTCCAATATGCAGCCGAGGTAGAGAACCATAGCATTCGAGTACATACTTTCTCAAGCTCTTTCCCCAGTTACATGAGCAGCCAAGCCTGCCAAAATTCTGACAGTAGAGGACTCATTGCCCAGGGACCCTCACACTGGGAAACTGGCATTGCTAGAGGATGAAAGAAGCTAACCCATTCCAACTTCTCCTCCCTATTTTTCTTCAGAAAAAATAAAACTGGTGGAGGCAGGTGTTCAAGTGCTAAAAGCAAACCTTTCTTAACTTCACACATCCTGTCCCCCTCTACCCCATCCCCACGTTACATGAAGGAGCTCCTCCAGTGAGCTGTCCCTGCCCATTTGCTGGCCGTTAGAAGGGCTCAAGATGAGACTAGGAAAGGGTAGAAGCAGAGTAATCGGCACTTGGCACCTGGGAATGCCCTGTGCTCGTGGCTTCCTGGGTGAAAAAGGACTGAATTACTTTACTCAACACTTAAAGGAACAGGCAGCTCTTTGAAATACATTATTTTGCTCCTCAGGGTCATAACTATTAGTAATTCTTCATCACCACAGTTAATTATCATTAATAACAACCCAAGGGGCAAAAAAGCTACTGGTTACATTTAATTCAGAGAAAGTTAATAAACATTACTCTTTTCAATAAGTACCCCAAAGTGAAAAATTATAGTGATCATAATTTGCATTTAGAATTAGAAGTATTTATTGAACAGTGTTAGATTCTACTTGGAAAGATGCAAATTCTATAATTTAGATTCTGGTTACAAATAGATGGAAACAGAAGGAAGTACATATTTAAGATGACATTTAAGAGAGAAAAGATGTTACAAAAAGCCCATACTTTTGGAAACTATCAATGGTCAGTTTAAGAAAGAGTGTTGTAAAGCTTCAAGGAGAAAAAAAAAATCTATCTGTATGGGGTATGAAAGATTTTTCCAAATTTAGATTATCTGCTCAATGACAGGAGGCTCTGTAGTCTTATATTGGCCCATTCACAAAAGCTGGAAATAGGATATAATTCTCTTGTGGAGGTCTCTGACTGAGGTCTTATTTTACCAACTAGCTAGCCCCCTTGAGATTAGGTATTGTATTTTACTCTATATAAATTCCCCATAGCACCAAGCACTCACTGAGTTCTACTGAGACATGTAATACATCCTGGCTTTACAATTTCAAGTGGGAAACTGGCAAAAAGGGTGTTTAAGGGTAAATGGACACAAAGTGATGAAGATATTCTGAAAGATATTCTAAAACTGGATTATGGTGATGGTTGTACAACTCAGTAAAATTACCCCAAATTACTTAATTTGATAGTTAAAATAGGTCAGTTTTATGATCTGCAAATTACACCTCAATAAAACTTCAAAAGAGCAGGATGTAAGGGAATGGAATGTGCTAGTGATGGATTAGGATTAATGTGACACTGAGAAGTTACATACAGTTACATACAGATTGCATAACTGATCTAAAAAAGAAAACAAGATGATGCACAAAAGAGGAAAAAGTGGAGAATGAAAGGCGATGATTTTCTGTGAACGTAAAAAGGAGCAAACAGTTGTCACATAGGGAAACCGCTGTTTCCAATAACTGTTACAAGGATGGGGAATGAATAGCATTTAGATAAATGTGTGGAACTTCAGAAAAAATTCCATAGCCCTGCAAATATAGATGTATATATTGCATAAATACAATAATAATATATAACATATAATATATATATGTGTAAATGACTGTGCATATTTGTTAATGTAAAGCATCTCTGATATTAATTCACTAACTTTTGATTGACTTATGGAAATAGGGATTACGAAAGAAGGAGGTCTCCAAGATGATTCCTGGTAGTCTAGCTTAAACAATTACATGCACTGTTGTATCATTCAATGAAACAGAAAACATTGGAGGGAGAGTGAGCTTTATAGGTAGTCATTAATTCCACTTTTATTCTGTTCAATTTAGGGTGCATTCATCTCTCCAAATGGAGATCTTAAGTAGATAATTAGATGATGAGTTTGGAGACAACAAGAGAGATGTGGTGTTGAAATGTATATATTTGAGAAACGCTGGTATAGAGAAAACAAAGTCATGGATTGGATGAGACTATTTAGGGAGAGAACAGAGAATAAGCCAAAAAGGGACTGAGGGTCTAGCTTTGAGGAACTCTAATATTTAAAGAGTGAGAAAGGAGAATGAAAAGGAACAGCCAGGGAGACAGAAGGAAAGCCAGAATAAGATTTCAGGGATCCCAACTGGAAAAGAATGTTTCAATAGGGAGATAAGTTTAAAATACTGGCACCTGAGAAATCAGGTACAATTTCAAAGACTTAAAATGTCCCTTAGATTTAGTGACATGGAATTCATTGTTTAACTTTAATAACAGTTATTTCACTACAAAATCAAATGTTAATTCTTCTAATATATGCCATGCAATTCACAGTTATTCTCTCTAGGAAGTTGTCCTGTCTTTCTTCTAGTGAAAGAGCTCTTTTGTGCTCTTTACCTTTTAATACCTATCTTAAAGAAACTATTTTTTTTTGAAGCAAATTCATCTGGAAATTAGTGAGATCCAAGGAACTGAGAAAGGAAAAGAGACACAACTACCTTTAATCACCGGAGAATTTGCAAATAGGAAAGATTCTTCTTTTTTTCTTTTCTTGTCTTAAAAAAAGATCACATTTATTCGTTTACTCATTTATTTACTCAGTGAACATCTATTGATCACCTACCATATGTTAGACACTATGCTTGGAACTGGGGATAAAAAAGTGACAAGTTAGCACTGCCCCAACCCTGACCAGATTTAGGGGTAAAGAAGGAAGCAGCAAATATAAAGAAAGCATTGATAGTACAGTAAACGCTATGGTAGAAGGAGCTAATTGTTCTACGTAGCACACAGAGGAACATATAATCCAGACTAGGGGATCAGGGACAGTTTCTGCGGAGACTTGAAGTGTGAGTACCAGTTATTTAGCCTATTAAGGATGAGTAGGGACAAGGATGAAGAAGAACCAACTAAGCAGCAGGAACAGAATATGCAATGACCTCAAAGCCAAGAAGACCACAAAACTTTCAGGAATAAGGTATGTTTAGTGCGGTGTGTGTGCTGTGTTGTGGAATATGACAAGAAAGAGAGGAAGCTGGAAAGTAGACGAGGTCCAGCTTACACAGGGCCTTGTAAATATCATAAAAGCATACAGAGCTGTGAGAAACCATGCAGAGTTCTCCAGAGGAAAGGAATGTAAGATTTTATTTTTAGAAAAAGCATTCTGGCTGAAACTTACAGAACATATGGAAGTGGGTCCCAACAGGAAACAAGGAGACCACTGGAAGCTTCCTTCTGGCATCAAGCAGAGAAATGATGGACTCAAGCAAGAGATGATGATCTAGAGTTGCACTATCCAATATGGCAGCCACTAGCAACATATGTCTATTGAAATATGGCTAATCCAAATTGAGAAGGTAAAATATCTCATTAGTAATTTTTCTCATGATGACTACATGTTGAAATGATAATATTTTAATATATTCGATTAAATGAAATATATCATTAAAATTAATTTTCACTTTCTTTTTACTTTTTGCCGTTAATTGAAAATTATAAATTTTACACGTGTGGCTCACATTATAGTTCCATTGGACAACACTGACTTTGCATTGGAAATGGAGAAGGAGAAAATTGAGTGAATAAAGAGATATTAACAAAATGGGTTTGGCAGAGCTTTCATATCAATTGGATATGGGAGATAAGGAAAAGAAAGGAATAAATGATTCCAAAGCTTCTGACTTGAGCAACTAAATGAAAGAATGGTAGATTGAAGAGAGTCTAGGGATAAGAAAGGTTTTCTGCTTTGTTTTTATGTTAAGGTAGAAAAGATTCTGTATGTTTGAATAAAAATATGGAGTCAGAAAGGAGAGAGACAACAAAGATATGAAGAGTATCTTAAGAATCTCCCTTAAAGAAGATACATCTACCTTCTTGAAGCGAAAGAAAAGCAGGAACAGATGGGTTCTTGGATATAGTTAATTTTATAGATTTGGAGGTAGTAAATTTAAGACATTTCCATGAAACAATTTTCTATTTCCTTTGCAAAGAAGAGTGTTCATCCACCTGGCCTTATTAGCCAAGTTACTGTGTCTAAAGAGTTAATGAAAATGGAAAAAGTCTAAAGGAGCTGGAAGGATTTCCAGGCAGCACTGAAACGCAGATGAGGTTAGAGAGAGGAATGTGGAGAGCCATTGGTCAGCAGTAGGCACAGAGAAAGGGGAATGCCAGATTGCCTGGGTAGAGATTCTGAAGGTGCCTATGGTGAAAGGACAATGGGCCCAGGAATTTGGGAACTGACAACGTTACAACGGAAGAGATGAACATAGAATCTAAGATTTTCCTAAAAGGTGATAAAGAGAGGAATGGGTTGACCAGATGCTTGAAGAATTCCTTGAGATCAAATGAGAGGGCTATGGTCAGTGGGATCTTTGGAACAAATATTTCAAAGATGGGGAAGTTCAGGGTGATGACATCGCCCTGGGAATGGATACCTAAGGTAAAGTGGAGGTGGTTAATAAAGATGAGACGATCAAGGAACTGAAAGGCTTGAGATATTCACAGGGACATTAATTCACCTCAGGAAGATGGTGGGGTCTGGGTGAAGCAGCCCATGAGCCCAATGCAGGTCTTTAAGGAATTGAGAAGGGGGTGGAGGTTGGTGACAGGAGGGCAGTAGATTTATAGCACAGTAATTATCCAATAAATGTTAGTTTCTTTTCACAGTCCACATACAAATTAATAATTCTATTTTGTAATTTCACATTAGAATAATATCCCATTCTTCCTTCCACAAACATATAGAAACACAATATATATCTACTCTCTTTCTCTCTTTCTCAACACACACACACACACACACACACACACACACACACTCACATATGCTCCCCACTGCTGGTATACATTAATCCAGTTTTTTAGACAAAGCTGTTATAGAAACTGGGGGTAAATGTGTTAAATTGTGCATTTTCTTTTTGTGATACACATAGAAAAAAAGATGTACAATTTCTTAGCATCATTAATAATAGAAACTTCATAAATGTGCTCAAACAATAGCTTCTAAAGGTTAGAGGTAGGCCATGCTGCTATATGCTGAGGAAGCATCTTTAGACAGATTTTTATAGTGAAAAGAGTGCTGAACTAGGAGTCAGAAGACCTGGTATCCAAAAAGATTGGTCAGTTATCGGTAAGGTGTTTGGGGTAAAATATTTAACCTTGCTAAATCTCTGCCTTCTCATCTGTAGAAGACAGGTGGCTTTTACAGCTCCTACAACTCAATAGGGTCTTTGTGAGGATTCAGGAAGAAAATGTACAGAAAATTCCTTTGTGGCCTAATACTCATATAAGTTATCTGAGGGGATTCCTGACCTAGTTCAGTAAAAATTTAGTACTGATAATATTCACACTCATAATGGGGAATTATGACTTGAATCAAATTTATGATTGCTGAAGGATGGTTACGCTACTTGTTTACTGATATTGATTATTCTGAACTTCTGTGGGATTTCTTTTCTTGTTTAGAGGAAGTACCGAAATACATCACCTCTTTTAGATTTCCCTAACAGTGTGGACCTTGGGTAATCTCACTGGAGTCACTGAAATGTTTGTTTAAAACAAGGTAGCCTGGACTGAGCATCTATAGATTCAGCCTTTTGGGCTAAGACACAAGAACCTGTATCCAAGTGTGACTCTATACACTATGAAATTTTTTTAAAGAACTTTTATTGAGATATAATTGATATACAATAAACTGCATATATTTAAAGTGTACAATTTGATATATTTTTTTCTTATTAGTAAGGTATATATGGCAATCCCAATCTCCCAATTCATCCTCCCAAACCCCCTGCCTTCCCTCCTTGGTCACACTATAAAATTTTTATAACAACTTTGTTGAAATATAATTCACCCATTTACTGTATACAATTCATTGGTTTTTTGGTATATTCACAAAGTTGTGCAACCATCATCACAAAATTTGAAGTGTGCTGCGTTAGTTAAAAGTTTCATGGAGGTGGCTGCTCTGTGGTCCAGGTATAAAGAACCCTGCCCCACTTTCAAGTATAAAGACAGATAAAAGACAGAATCATTGCATGCTTTCTGAGCACCGGTGCCCTCTGCTAAACAAATGTTCTGCATTTTACAAAAGGGTTAGGAGACAGTATAGAGAGAGTGCAACTGCTGCATGGCCAAGTTACTGAGTCTGTGGATCAGAAAGCGTTCACAAGGCGAAAGAATCATGATTAGGCTAAGGTTCCTCGGCTGCTCTTAAGGCGTGCTTTCTGATCTAAAGGTCTTTTTCTCTTCTTAAGGATTCAGGATCAATGCAACTTCCTAGTATCTTTAGACAGAGCATGTCTTTAATAGCTTATTGACATTTTCAGTTTGTCAGCCTCTAGAACTCCATTGTTGACTCAGTTCCATCTCTGGTTAATTACAGGGGACAGACTTTTAAACAAAAACACTTCATTGTCCTGGTATACAGTAACCTAAATGGTAAAGTGTGAGCCAAAAACACCCACGGCTTTAGAAGAAATCACAACTCTATTTAGGCTGATGTTTTAAGAATTTTGCAAAGTACTTTTCTCACTCTATGGGGAGAAAAATGTTCTGTAGAAGCGTCTTGGGAAAGCTAGATAAGTTTCTTTTCTGGTTTTTGCAGAGCGGGCTTCTTATTTATTTTACAATGTGGTAAATTTCTTGAGCATCATACTCACTTCTGAGTGTTATATATACATATATACCACGTATGTATGTGTGGATATGTCTGATACCTCCCCCTGCCAGGTCTCTCTTCTCTGCTGTTGGAGCTGATAGTCACTCTAGGGAGGTCATAGCAACAGCATCTGAACTTGATTATGAGGATTAAAAACAAGAACAACAAAACCCCACAAACTGTCATACAGGGTTTAGACAAAACCTTCCTTTTTACACCTGAGAAAACTCATCATTTCCTTGGAGTAGGTAGTTATACCTCTAGAGGAAGTTTTCTTGAATTAAAATTAAGTACTCAATGAAATGTGATTTTTAGGGTAAACTCTTAAAGCTGTAATGAAGTAAGCCCGTCTCCGTTAATAGCCAAGTATTATATTTTCAAGATTATAACATTAAAGTAAAAGCAGAGTGGAAGTTATGTTTTAAAATTGGGTATTTTCCTCTGCTGTATGCAAAGATTGTCAATTCAGTATAAAGCTCAGCTCAAACTATCTATGAATGGTTTCCAAATTCCAGAGACCTCTCTGGGAACATTGTTCAAACAGCTGGTGATATTGCCACATATAGATCCCATATTGGTTTAAAGCGTGGGCCCCCACAACATTACCCTTGTTTACATGTCTTGAAGCAGCCCCTAGTTCCAGGAAATTCTTTGTCATCATGCACTTGACAATTTTTGGTTGCCATCAACCACGTCACAAACTTAACACTCAGTTTTCCCAGTCAGTCTTTCCAGGGACCAAACTCACCTCTGTCTGTTTGGGTTTCCATGCTGACATTTAGAAAAACAACAGTCACTCGACTCATAAAGCCCTTTCTCTATATTCGTGTTAATTTTAATATTGACTTTCTCCTAAAAGCTCCAAAATATTTTAAGGGTTTTTTTCCCATTTTTTTTTTTTACAAGATTGAGCTTCCAACTTGTATTTTTTAAGTGCTTCCAACTTTTTTCTTAACATATGTTGCATAAAGTCTGTCCTATTAACAGAACCCACTCCTCTTCCAAATAGTATAAAAATCCAAAGATTTAGCCTTTCAGCAAGCATTTCTAGGTTGTACCATTAATTTGAGCTTTGTGTTTAGCTCAAATCAATTTGTTTAAATTAGGTTCTCCCAAGTCTCTTATCTATGATCATCAAAGATTCGGAGTTCACATCCATTTCTGGAACACCCAGTTTGGTGTTGTATCTGGATGGGGGTGCATTTCTTTGTACTCATGAGGGCAGTGAAAGATTTTTAAAAAATGAACACAGCAGGATAACATTTGTTTCTAACATTTTTGAAAAGCTCTCCTTTGCTTCCTCCTTCCACTCAGAAAACTCTATTTAAAATCATAGGATTTGATAAATATGTAACAAAGTAAGAATTTTAGAGAGGTATTATTGTGTGTGATTAAGCACTTTAATGCTGGAATCAAATTGCCCTTCCTACATGAACAACCTTGAGACAGTTGCTATCATTCCTGTGCCTCAGTTTCTAAACAGGAATAACAAAAGCTAAGTGGAGATTGATTAATAAATACATGCAAAGCACTTAGAACTGGACCAATGTAGAAGTAGTGATATGAAAGAACTTGCATAGTTTTTTTTTATATAGTGTGGCCTTCTTTCATTAACCCAGTTGAAAATGTGATAGATGAATTCTGCGGTTTTGGAACAATCTTAACCTTCACTGCTTCCCTAATCTGTTCTTTCCTCTTTCTTCTTTCTCTTTTCAAATTACCTGAACATGAATGTTTATTTACAAATCTGTACCTCTCAATTTATAATGAACCTCTCTCCATGTTTAGTGACAACTTAAAATAATATCTGTTGTTCTCTAGTTTTATCACTTGTTTAAAAATGGTAAACAACTTCTGGTTAATGATTATATGTTTATCTCTGATCCTTCCAAAATCTCTCACTAAAATAAACATAAAGGAATTAAAAAGGTAAAAATTCACAGGAGAAAAAATAACGTGAGAAGAAATTAGTGAAAAGAGGAGGTCAACAAATTTGAAAGAAGGAAAGCAGATGGATGAATCCTGAGAAGACTTAGGAATACACCAGGTACCTAAAGAGGTGGGAGTAGTGGCTGCAACTGAAAATGGAAAAACCCGCCATTAGCCTCTCACGTCTTCATGCCACACTGCCCAGCGACACAGCTACCCACACATGTGACCACCCCATCTAGGGAACTGTCACATTCCCAGGCAGTTTCCAGGCTTATGGACAGATTTCTTTCTATATTTGACAAGAACCAGAGATCCATTTTCCATGCAATTTAAACTATAGGGAACCCACACTAAGACAGCATAGAATGGGAAGTGAGCCCCTGCAGAAAACAGAAAACAGAAAATGGGGAATATAAGAAATTCCCATAAAATATCAGCTCTATTCCCTGTTCTGTACCTAGAAGAGACCATCAGACAGGAAACTGGAATGTGTGGTAGGCAGAATAGTGATCCCCCCCCCCCCAAAAAAAGGATCCTCAAAGCTGTGAATATATTATGTTCCATGGCTGGGGGTAGATTGTTACAGATGGAATCCAAGGATGACAGCTATGCAGAGGACCTAGAAAGCAGTCAGTCTATGTCCCTGGAACAGGAGGACAGATAGGGCGAAGTGATAGCACAAAAAAAGTAAGCAAGCCAGCAAGCAAGAGGAACTTGATATGTTTGACTCTATTGATATGTTTTTCACTTCAGTGGGAAAGTTTGATTTTTAAAAATTAATATTAAAAACTTTGGGGGGGTTAAATAATGTTAGGTGTAGAGAAAATAAAGAAAAGATAATAACAACCAAATCAGACAGTAAGTAACTCTGGAAGCCAAAGTTATAGAAGAAAGGAAGTATAATGATAATAAACTGGATATTCATCTATAAACAATATTATATGGATATAGCAATGCAAACAATTTATGTTGAGTTAACCAAAAATTGTGATATAATATTTGGAAGATGAGAAGGGAGTGGAAGATTGATAAACACTCATATTCTAGAGTTGAGAGATTTAATTATGTTTTAAATCAGTAACTATAAATGGCACTAAAAGCATTAACACACAGGACAGTAGAGTCTGGCAGATATAGGGAAAAGAACTCAAAGTAGTTATCTCTGGGGAGATGGACTAGAAGTGGATCCACTAGGAGAGGTAGAGCAGAGAACTTCTGTGTTTGTATTTATCTTTTAAAATTATGTGCATATACTACTTTGATTTTAAAAATTAAAATAAAAAGTGGCTAAACTATTTACTAGGTTGTGAGCCACATTGAGAGAACTGTTATATGTAAGCCCCTACCCTCCCTTCTGTAAAACAGAGCTACACAGAGCAATAGTGGTCATTTTAATTGCTAGGAAGTTTGAGTTATGAGTTTCCACATCTTTAAAACTCATATTGATTACCTGAGTCCTTTTTTTTAATTGGGAAAGACTAATAAACCATCCACTGGTAAATATTAGATGTCATCTAAGACAAATGAGCATTTCTTTGTTAATTATGCTTAAAACACAAGTAAAAATAGCTTTACTTCAACTACATGAAGCAAAAATTTGATGCATACTAAAAATTAGAGATGGTATTTCAATGAGATTTCTATTATTTTCCCTTCCGTCCATTCATCCTTTCTTTTTACTTTACACTTCTGTATTTCCCATTTTAAAAACTTGACTAGATACTTCTCTTGTAATCAAGAAAGGCATATATTCATTTAAACTCAATTTAAAATAACATACAAAATGTTGTATATAACATAATATACACACACATGAGAAAGACAATGATAAAAATACTAAATTTTAATGACAATTGTCTTTGCTGGTGGGATAAGAGTCTTTTCTCCCTTCTAATTTTCTATATTTTTCAGTCTTCAGTAACAACATTTTAGTACTTTTAAATATTAAGTAAACAACATAAGTAAATAACACTTAATGCTGGAAGCTTCTTTATTTTAACCTAAACTACTTTAATGCAGGCAGTCAGGGTATGTATAGGAGACTGCTGCATGCAAGTAGCCAACAATAAGTATATCCAGGAATAAGCCTATAGAGGGGACTTATAATTCCTCCAACTCAATTCTCCTCCAGCCCATTGCGTGGCAGCCTTTTGGTTTTAATGGGATTTATAGCATCTCTAGCTGGTCCTGGTGTGTTAAATTGATTAGGGTAATCCCACTTCCCTCAGCACCGGCATTGGTTCAGGAACAGATGAATCATGGCTAAGCCAGTCAATACAAGGCATTCCCTGGCCATAGTCACTGGCTCAGGGATGGTCCAATCTCCTCAGGACTGGAATTTGGTTCCTGGTTTCAGGAACTGCATTCTCTCTCACTCTGTGGATGCTGGCAGCCACGTTGAAAAGCTAGCCCAGAGGCAAAACCAAAACACAGAGGAGGGTAGAACAGAAAGAATCATAGAAAAATTGAGCCAAGTCCTGTTTAAATAATACCCTATGCTCACCACAAGATCTAGACTTTTCATTTACCTGTAACAATAAATATCCTTTATTGTCTAAGCAGGAGTTATTAAACTTTGCAAACTAAAGTATTTTACCTGACAGCATTGGAAGAGAAAATTTTGAGAGTTTCTTATGGACCAGGCATATTATCCATGTTATCTAATTTAATCTGCACAAAACTGTTACATTTTAAGATCAGGAAGCTAGTGATAGCGATGGTGGTAAATTACCCAAGGTCAAAACCCAGCAATAGTCTTTCTAATTTTTATTTTGTTAAGAACATTGTTTAAAAGTACCTTGATTTAGCACAAAAATTTCATAAAAGGAAGAATATTCCAAGAAAAAATTAAGGTAGTCTTGGTCTGAGAACAAAAGACGGTCCTTCTCAAGAAAGCACTGCTGCCATCATGACACGAATATTTTCACTGCGGCAGCTAAAAGCTCCATCATGGGTAAGTGCTGGGCCAGCAGCATAAAATGTCATATTCAGATTCAGCAGGATTTAAGATCTGGAAATGGGGTTTTTTGATAGTACTCCAGGTAATTCTGATGAGTAGCCTCTGCTACTGATATTTCTGGCATCTGTCCCTCACTCTGCTAACCTTCCCAAAGTGAGAAGATCTGATTGTGTTTGTCTGTCATCACCTTATTAAGGTGCATTCCTATTTGGCGGCTTTCGGCTCAGGTACTGATCCCTTGGTCTAATCAATAATGATTACAGTAGCAGGACTGGTTTCATTCTAAGCACTCAGCTTCTTTTCCCCAAAGGTTTTAGTAGAGGAAGTGTAGCTGGCAAGTCCTCTGAGGCTCCATAACCCACCGAGTACTGTCTGGCTTAGCAAACACCTGAAACTTCACAGCAAGATTTGGTTAAGGAGAGAAACAGGGAGAGCAAGTAATCATGCGTAATGACTACTCTTTCTTCTTTAAAGCAGGGAAATGACAGTATTGTCTAGATCTTCTCAGCCACATGTGGGGGTGAGGGGGGATAGCCCTGACAGGTATTTATTTGCAAATTTAACAACCTCAGAATGAATGCCTGCAGGTGTGAGAACTTGACTCCCTGCTTTCACGCTGTCTTCATAGCATGACTCCTGACAACATCTGCAGTCTCTTCCCTCACTCTTCCTCACATACATAATGCCCAACTCTAATTATCTGCAGTTCTCTGATTGTTCCATACACTTGCAGAAGCAGCTCCCTCTGCCTTTTCAACCTTTCCAAACTTTATTCACCTGGCTAACTTCTACTTGAATTCCAGATTCAACATAAGCATGATCTCCATGAAGTCTCATGAGTGTTCTTGGTAGCTTCTGTGGGAGACACCATTTCTTGCCAACAAAAAGGTCATTCCTCTTTTTATTCTTTCAAATGGAGCCCCAAATTTGTTCAGAAATCAGGCAACAATCTCTAGTTCTCAGGAAATGTGGCTTTAGCAGCTGGTCCAAAGACTGTCGTGGGACAAATTTGGAGCCAAGAAGATGTAAAGAGAAGTATGTTGAAGAGTTTTCTCTCCTTGATGAGAAGACAATATCCAAGGAGAAAGCCACTTGCCCACATACCTCCTGCTTCCTGCATTTGAAACATGCTTTTTCTGGGACAAGGGTGCCAGTACACTTTTATGCTGCAGTCATCGTTTGACGTTGAGGCAAAGCCCAGTAGCATTGCAGAGATAGCAGCCTTAATGTCATTAAGCCACTGAGCCAAAATTTGTTGAAGCCACTGCTAGTTGATTCTTCTGTTGCTTGCAGCTGAGAGCGTTCCTAACTGCTAACTCCTCTGTGTGCCTATATGCGATCACTGAAGTTTCCCGTCATCTCCTTAAAATCAGTTCTGCCTGAGAATGAAAAAACCTTCACTCTCAAGTAGTACTATATCAATGATGACAGGAAAGCATCTGCAGTTGGTTGTATTTGGACACATAATTACCATGCCAACAAAAATAAGGCAGCTACACTGGCAAAAAGATTTCATGTAATCATTAAGTGGTAGAGTTTCATATAAACCCATATTGACCAGGCAAATTATCTTTGCAGTCTGCCTGCATACAGAAATGCAAGAAAGAAAATTTTTAGCTTAGTAGAAATAAAAAAAAATATCTCTAGTCTAATGATTTTCAAAGTCTCACAATAAGACCGAACCTCATATTATGGGAGCCAAAAATCATCCATCATCAGCTATATATGTTTCTTGGTCTATATTATTTCTGTCCCAGACACTGGAAGTCTGGACTTCTCCCAGAGAAGAGAACTGTCATCCTGTCACATGATTGCAATTGGCAAGTCTTACCAAGAAAGTTTGGCAGATTCTTAGAACAGGACTAACATATGTTTTATATATGTGTGGGTAGGTGTATATATAGCCACCCATCTACATACATATATGTACACTTATTTATTTATATCTTAGTTAAAGTTAGAAAAATTAATTTAGATGCATATGGGTAAGTCACACAAATTAGCACTAGTTTAAAAGGAATTAGTATAAACCTTAAAGAAATCATTCTGATTTTTTTAAGTAAAAATGCCAGTGCAAATTTTAAAAGTAGAACATTATGTTAATAACTTTTATCTTTAGGTTATTGCTCATTTTATATCAATGATTCATTCACTCATTCAACAAGTGTTTATAAAATCAACTGCAAAGATATATATAAGACGTAAAGTCCTTGCCCTTGAGAATCCTATGGTCTAGCAATAGCAATCATTTGAGAAATCATTATTGAGGATCCTCTATGTCTGTCACACGTGCTGATAATATGAAAGTGAAAAGACAGGGAAGATACCTGCTTTCACAGAGCTTATGTAATACTGGCGGGAGAAAAACAATAAACACACACCATCAACATATACATACATAACGGAGTGATAAATGCAATACAGGGACTTCAAATAGAATAAGATAGAGAGCAACCGTGAGACAACTTTTAATGTGTGGACAGGGAAGACTCCTGTTAGAAAACATTTTAGTGGAAGACCAACAGACCACTGGAAGAGGATGTAAGGTGAAGTGAGGGTCTTTTTGCTGCTGTTGTTGCTACTGTTGTTGTTATAGTAGTTTTTGGGGGGTGTGTGTGTGTGTGTGTTTGAGAAAGGAGTTACTAGAGGCAGTTTATGACAATGGGAGTAACTGAGCAAAGACTGATGATTCAGGAGAAGATAGGACATAATTGAAAAATCAAGCTCCTGATAAGGAGAGGGGAATGGGATCAGAGCACAATTAGAGGGGTGTTGCAGTTATGGCAGCAGAGATGACGGCTCTGTCATAAAACAAAGCAGGCAGCGGACAGGCACAGAATGAGGTGAGAGAACAATGAGGTTGGAAAGGTGAAGGAATTCATACACAATTACTTCCATTTTCTTAATGATTTATGAAGCAGGGTTATACTCTGAGAATATGGAGAGTAAAAGTGGTTAGGAGACTTAAGGAGTAAAGACAAAATATTTAATTATCATTTTGAAAAGTAGGAATGCAGAAGTCCTATAAAAGTAATAAGATGGATCTTGACTACCGCAATGGTTAGTTTTATGTGTCAACTTGACTGGGCCATGAGGTGCTCAGATATTTGGTTAAACATTATTCTGGGTGCATCTGTGAGAGGGCTTCTGGATAAAACTAACATTTGAATCCGTAGACTGAGTAAAGCAGACTGTCCTTCAGTCATCCAATCCACTGAAGGCCTGAATAGAACAAAAAGGCTGAGGAAAGGAGAATTCACTCCCTCTGCCTTACTGCCTTGGAGCTGGGACATTGGTCTTCTGTCTTTAGACTCTGGACTTGGACTTGGACTGAAACTTATATCATTGACTTTCCTGGTTCTCAGGCCTCTGGACATGGATTGGAACTACACCATTCATTCTCCAGGGTTTCCAGCCTGCCAACTATAGGTCTTGGGACTTCTCAGACTCCACAATCATATGAGTCAATTCCTTATTATCTCTTTATCTATCTGTCTCTCTATCTATCATTGGTCTCTTTCTCTGGAAAATCCTAATACAACTACCCATTTGAGATTTATAGCCAGTATTTAAAGTGATACTGGCCAACATAAGTATTGGGTCTTCATCAATGTTCAGTAGTTTAGGTACATGGGAACTATTGGGTGTGACTAGGGTTGCAGCTCAGCCAGGTGAGAGAGGGTGGCAGAAAGGAGTGAAGAGTGTTGTCAAAGAATGGCTTAATATTGCATTATATGAATGTATTATAGAATTTAAGCTGGGTACAAAGGGAAGAGAGGACCTGGGGAGGGCAGATTGATAGTGATATAGTCACAAACCCAACAGACTGGAACATCTTAATGAAGTAAAAATGTTGCTTGTGTATGTGTACTTGGTTTAATGAGCTGTTTAGTTTAGGAGACAGCAGCATGTTTGAACTTGAAATTTTGGAGATGATGGATTTATTGATGACCACAGGAGAAAGTGGCTGAGGATTGCCAAAGAATAACGCCATTCTGTCATTAAGTGGGGAGGTCCAGAAACTGAGAGTTGAAGGTAATAGATGTATCATCCTGTGGGCACTGAAGTCAGTAAGAGGAAAGTCTATGAGAATAATGGCAGAATAATAAAAAGACTGATCCAGGTGCTAATGGTATCAAATAATGAAGGCAACTGAGTTCTCTAGAACTCAGCAAAGAGGGGGTGAAGGTGACAAAGTCTGATGGCACAAACTTCAAAGAGGTGAGGGTTTGGAAGGATGAGGCAAGGAGAACACTAACTCCAGAGTCAGACCTGTAGTTAGGTAGAATGTAAAAGAAAAGCAGCCCACGCTGACTACAGTGCATCAGAAGTGGTTTCAACAGAGCACATCCAGGTTTTACGCCAAGTAAGAAAGCAAAGATATGAAGCTGAGGATGCACACAAGTCTGTTGATGATGAACTGTTAGCTCAAGGTGGCGGAGCAGATGTGATGCCAGCAAAAGTGAAACAGCAGGTCAGATGAGTGGATGTACAGAGTTGGATAAGGATGAAGCTCTAGGCTAAGGGTCAGCAAACTTTTTCTATAAGAAGCCATCTAGTAAATATTTTAAGCTTTGCAGGCCAGATAGCCTCTGTCACAACCACTCAACTCTGCCTTTTTCGTGTGAAAGAAGCCATAGACAACATGTAAAGAAATGGGCATAGTTGTGTTCCAATAAAACTCTATTCACAAAAACAGGCAGTGGGCTGGATTTAACCCATGGATAATAAAAAGAGCAGGTAATAAAGTGAGCTTGAGCTCCCGATGATGTTTGAGGTAAGAGGTAGAAATGTGGGTCAAAGTAGGTGTTTGACACCTTCTTAGAGAAGGAGGATAGGCACTTTAAGATGGAAGCTATGAAGCTATCAAGCATCTGTTGGCACCTGCAGCTCCCAGGTGCAGGATAAGAGAAGACCTTGACATGGAACTGCTGAGATGGGCAAGAAGCATTAGTTTTGGTGGGGAATCAGCTCTTGAGTGGCTCCAGTGCAATTCAGGATGGTGAAAGGGTCTGGAGCTAGAAGCTTGAGACTACCTCTTCTCCAGTATGTTCAGTGCTGTTGACTCCACTGAGCTGACTCCAATTCAAGAAGGAAGGGCAGGCAAGGCTTCATATAGGTAGAAACACATTGAGTTTCTAAAGAAAGAAGATACAATCATTGGTAAATATGGGAATGGGCAAAATTTGCTTATTCCACTCATGCCTGTATCCCCAAACTCAATCACTGAGTAGGTCAATTCGGGTTCTCCAGTGTTTAAAGATGATCCAGCGGCTTCCAATCAACCAAGCTTTTAGATTTTGTTAGACATCAAATTGTATTTTTTGAGGGCCTGGTGTTTTGCATCAGACTCACTTAGAGTCATTCACCAGTCACTCATTATGACAGCATCTTCAAATCAATCTACAGAAAAAATTTTAAAAGATATCTGGCCTGATAAAAAAGAATGAAATATTTGTAGCAACAGGGATGGACCTAGAGAATATCGTACGAAGTGAAGTAAGACAGAGAAAGACTAATGTTATATGATATCACTTATATGTGGAATCTAAAAAATAGCACAAATGAATTTATTTACAAAACAAGAATAGACTCACAGAATAGAAAACAAACTTATGGTTACCAAAGAGGAAAGTGGGGGCAGGGGACAGGAATAAATTAGGACTATGGATTAACAGATAGACACTACTATATACAAAATATATAATCAACAAGGATTTACTGTATAGCATAGGGAACTATATTTAATATCTTGTAATAACCTCTAATGGAAAAATATCTGAAAAAAAAGTATGTATATATACTGACTCACTTTGTTGTACACCTGAAATTAATACAATATTGTAAGTCAAATCTACTTCAGAAAAAAAAAATCCCTAGACTGAAGTTCACTGCAAATACTAAGTAAACGCTACCTAGAGATGGTATCTTGGATGCTCATTTTTAATGATTCTTGAACAAGGGGTTTTCACTCCTGCTTCTAAAAGATTTTTTTTAAACTCCCAGCCCACCAATTATACCCTACAGAATTAGACCAAACATTATTGATGCTGTTGTTTTTTTGTTGATATTGTTAAAACAGATTCTCCTGTTTAAATTATTCCCTGATAATAAACCAGGTAGCACTTTATAGGGAGATATTAATTCTTTAGGACCTCAGAGTGTAATTTGTTGTACTCTGCTAGTAATCTAAAGTTATCTTAACAACGGACACTGCAGAAATACAAAAGATCATGAGAGACTACTACAAGCAACTATTTGCCAATAAATTGGATAACGTGGAAGAAATGGATAAATTCTTAGAAAAATACAATCCTCCAAGACTGAACCAGGAAGAAATAGAAAATAAGAGCAGACCAATCACAAGTATGGAAATACAGACTGTGATTAAGAATCTCCCAATAAACAAAAGCCTGGGGCCAGATGGATTCACAGGCGAATTCTATCAAACATTTATAGGAGAGCTAACACCTATCCTTCTCAAACTCTTCCAAAAGATAGCAGAAGGAGGAACACTCCCAAACTCATTCTATGAGGCCACCATCATCCTGATACCAAAACCAGGCAAAGATGTCACCAAAAAAGAAAATTACAGACCAATATCACTGATGAATATAGATGCAAAAATCCTCAACAAAATACTAGCTAACAGAATCCAACAGCACATTAAAAAGATCATATACCATGATCAAGTGGGGTTTATCCCTGGAGTGCAAGGATTCTTCAATATACACAAATCAATCAATGTGATACATCATATCAACAAATTGAAGGATAAAAACCATATGATCATCTCAATAGATATGGAAAAAGCTTTTGACAAAATTCAACATCCATTTATGATAAAAACTCTCCAGAAAATGGGCATAGAAGGAAATTACCTCAACATTATAAAAGCCATATAAGAGAAACCAAAAGCCAATATCGTTCTAAATGGCGAAAAACTAAAAGAATTCCCTCTAAGAACAGGAATAAGACAAGGGTGCCCACTCTCACCATTATTATTCAACAGAGTTTTGGAAGTGTTAGCCACAGCAATCAGAGAAGAAAATGAAATAAAAGGAATCCAGATTGGAAAAGAAGAAGTAAAATTGTCACTCTTTGCAGATGGCATGATATTATCCATAGAAAACCCTAAATACTCTACCAGAAAACTACTAGCATTAATCGATGAATTTAGTAAAGTAGCAGGATATAAAATTAATGCGCAGAAATCTCTTGAATTCCTATACACTAACAACGAAAGAGCAGAAAGAGAAATTAAGGAAACTCTCCCATTTACCATTGCAACAAAAAGAATAAAATACCTAGGAATAAACCTGCCTAAGGAGGCAAAAACCTGTGTGCAGAAAACTTTAGGACACTGATGAAAGAAATCAAAGACGATACAAACAGATAGAGAGACATACCATGTTCTTGGATTGGAAGAATCAACATTGTGAAAATGACTATCCTACCCAAAGCAATTTACAGATTCAATGCAATCCCTATGAAATTACCAATGGCATTTTTCACAGATCTAGAGCAAAAAATCTTACGATTTGTATGGTAATGCAAAAGACCCCAAATAGCCAAAGCAATCTTGAGAAGGAAAGACGGAGTTCGGCGAATTAGGCTTCCTGACTTCAAACTATACTACAAGGCCATAGTGATCAAGACAGTACGGTACTGGCACAAAAACAGAAAGGAAGATCAATGGAATAGAATAGAGAACCCAGAGGTAAACCCAAGCACATACGAGCACCTCGTCTTTGACAAAGGAGGCAAGAATATACAATGGAAAAAAGCCTCTTCAATAAGTGGTGCTGGGAAAATTGGACAGCAACATGTAAAAGAATGAAATTAGAACACTTCCTAACACCATACACAAAAATAAACTCAAAATGGATTAAAGACCTAAATGTAAAAAAAAAAAAAAAAAAAAGACCTAAATGTAAGGCCCGACACTATAAAACTCCTAGAGGAAAACATAGGCAGAACACTCTGTGACATACATCAAAGCAAGATCCTTTCTGACCCACCTCCTAGAATAATGGAAATAAAATCAAGAATAAACAAATGGGGACTTCCTAGGTGGTGCAGTGGTTAAGAATCTGCCCACCAATGCAGAGGATACAGGTTCGAGCCCTGCTCTGGGAAGATTCCACATGCCATGGAGCAACCAAGCCCGTGTGCCACAACTATTGAACCTGTGCTCTAGAGCCTGTGAGCCACAACTATTGAGCCCGTGTGCCACAACTATTGAAGCCCATGCGCCTAGAGCCTGCTCTTTGCAACAAGAGAAGGCACTACAATGAGGAGCCTGCACACTACATTGAAGAGTAGCCCCCGCTCGCAGCAACTAGAAAGCCCATGTGCAGCAACAAAGACACAATGCAGCCAATAAATAAAATAAAAAAATAAATTTATTAAAAAAAATAAAAAGAATAAACAAATGGGACCTAACATACAGATGGCCAACAAACACATGAAAAGATGCTCAACATCACTAATCACTAGAGAAATGCAAGTCAAAGCCACAATGAAGTATCACCTCACACTGGTCAGAAAGGCCATCATTAAAACATCTAGAAACAATAAATGTTGGAGAGGGTGTGGAGAAAAGGGAACCCTCCTGCACTGTTGGTGGGAATGTAAGTTGGTACAGCCACTATGGAAAACAGTTTGGAGATTCCTTAAAAAACTAAAGATGGAACTACCATATGATCCAGTAATCCCACTCCTGGGCATATACCCAAAGAAAACCATAATCCCAAAAGAAACATGTACCATAATGTTTATTGCAGCACTATTTACAATAGCCAGGACATGGAAGCAACCTAAATGCCCATCAACAGATGAATGGACAAAGAAGATGTGGCACATGTATACAATGGAATATTACTCAGCCATAAAAAGGAATGAAATGGAGCTATACATAATGAGGTTGATAGACCTAGAGACTGTCATACAGAGTGAAGTAAGCCAGAATAGAAAGAGAAAAACAAATACCATATGCTAACTCATATATACAGAATCTAAAAAAAAGATACTGATGAACCCAGTGACAGGGCAAGAATAAAGATGCAGATGCAGAGAATGGACTGGAGGACATGGGGCTGGGGGTGGGTGGTGAAGGGGAACCTGGGATGAAGTGAGAGAGTAGCATAGACATAGATACACTACCAACTGTAAAACAGATAGCTAGTGGGAAGTTGCTGTATAACAAAGGGAGATCAACTTGATGATGGGCGATGCCTTAGAGGACCAGGACAGGGAGGGTGGGAGGGAGTCGTGGGAGGGAGGGGATATGGGGATATATGTATAAATACAGCTGATTCACTTTGGTGTACCTCAAAAGCTGGTATAAGAGTGTAAAGCCATTATATTCCAATAAAAAGCTTAAAAAAAAAAAGGTATCTAATGTGCTTCTTAATAGTAAATTAGGCCCTGGGATACTAGTTTATTACTTATAAGTTGTAAGGTTTCTGTTTTACTAATGACAAAAGAGATGGGACTGTCTTTTAAGAGCATACTTCATTTGAGCTTACTGAAGAAAACCACAAAAAATGGTTTGATTCAATTAAAGTACATTAATGTGAAAACCTATCTTTTTCCTTTAAGTCATTTCTTCCTTTTTTTTTTTGTTTTTTTGTTTTTTTAATTTTTGTCATTTCTTCCTTATAGGAAATATATATTGTAATCAAAGACATTTCATGGTGGATTAAATAAAATTTGATATTCATTTAGCAATTATTATATGCAGAATCTCAGGGAAACAAAGCCTTACATATTCTTCATTTACTTAGGTATATTTATATAGAACCTATATTTGAGACCAAGAAAAGTCAACAATTTAGAAAGAATATTTGAATATATATTGATATAAATTATGTAAATAATAATAGCAGGTCCCAATTACTGAACCTTTACTATTTCTCAACATTACAGTAATAATTTTACATGCATTCATTTAATTACTTCTCACCACAACCCTATGGGGTGGGTACTGGTATCCCATCTTAAAGATAAGTAAATTGGGACCAACAGCTAGTGTCAGAGCTGAGTTCCAAAACTAGATACATTTGACTGCAAAGCCCTTGATCTTAATCTGTATCTCATTATACTTCAGAAACACACATTTTAAGCTGGGTAGAATCAATAAGTAAAAGCCGGTTACTGTAGGATATGGATTTTTGCCACTCCTGACAGACAGAAAGATATGACATTTCTACTGCTGGCAATAGGTCTTCAAGAGTTCCTCTTAAAAATGCAAATCTGTACTACTAGGAGGATACCATATTAAAAAAATAAACATTTTTAAGCTCTTAACATATGCGTCCTTGCAAAATCTTAAAGGAATGAGACAAAGGGCAGATAAGTTTTGATAAGGTTAAGGAGCGATAGTTATGGAATAAGCGAGGAGCAACCCCAAGCAGGAGGTAGGGAGCACTACCTCCAGGAAACAGGCAGCATGAAAGAATGTGTAGTGGGACTCCTAACTAGGGAAAAGATGAGAGAAGATCTAAGACAAGATTTTATAGCTCCATAATTTTCACAAGGCCAATATTGCTGCATCTATTAAAAAATTCAATGGTATGCAATTAGCAAGTATGATACAATTGACTTGTATGAATTCAAAAACTATAGTAGCTGCTCTAAGCAATGACTGAGTGATAATTGCTATAGTCAAAGAGCTTATAATCAAAGAAACATTTTTTCCCTCTTTCACACCTATTTGCTCCACTATTCTTTACATAATGTCAGATTTTAGCCGTCATCTCTTGCAACATGATTCTGAATTAGCCTTATACCCAGAACAGGGATGCTAAGAGAATGATTGCTAATTAGTTCTGTTGCTCCTTTTCATTGCAGTCACATTCTTAAGTTAGTATACTTGTCGATATACGACTCATTCACAAAACCTAAGTGTAATTTTAAATACTTAGTTACCACCATTGTAATGCTAATAATTATAAGGCTGCTGCTGCTGGTAATAATAATAAACTGAAGTGGTTTCAGGGTTAGAAATGTGAGTCTAAAAATGCTATCTTCATGATCTGCGTTTATCCCACATCAATAATTCTGCACCAAATTTGCTCAATTTACAAATCAAAAATAGATTTTCCTGTCAGCAAAGACTAGTCTTGTATCTGAAAATCAAGCACAGCTTGTACATCATCATTAACCATAAAGGCTCTGAAATCAGAACTTAGCTGCCAATTTTGTTGATGATGCATAAGACGAAATCGAGTACAGCTGGCTCTTCTGTCCTATGCTAGCTCTGCAGTACTGACATTAGTGAAAAATCTGTTTGTGTTTTGTTTCAGGAAATTAAATAGCTATGACTAAAATGAAGCAGAGGGAACAGATATATCTGGGTAATAAACAGGTGCTATTTTTATTTTTTTCCCTTGCAAGTTCACTTCGATTACTGCAACACTAATTTGACCAACTGCAATGACCTGAAAGAAAATATGTGAAACTTAAAAAAAAACAACAACACACCTAGAGGAGTCCTTTTTTTGATAAATGGGAACCAAATTACACAAATCATTTATAATTTAAAATCCATTGAGTAAATATAATTTTCTCAATGATTATTCCTCCTAATAGAGTGTCTACAGGAATATTATGCCTTAAAAAATAGATTTAATCGCTGACATGTCAACTGCCTTATCACAACAGGCACTTCATATGATTTAGGCCCAAATTTAGTACCTTAGTGGTAGAGAAATAAACCAATTTCTAAATATTTCCTTAAAATGAGGAAATAGAGAATTTCTGATAAGGCAGTATTAAGTTAATGGCATAAAATTAAATTTATAAATCCCTAAACTTATTGGAAGTTTGTTGAATCAAGGAGATCCTTATCCTCTTTTTCCAGGCAAGCATTAAATATGCCGTGCCTGCGTGGGGTTGAAGTAAGAACTGAACACACACACGTTAACTGGCTCCACTTCAGGAAATCCTGTGAAAGAAATCTTAAGGACATATTTTTAAGACACAAAAAAAAAAAATGAGGAAGAGAGGAGATAACAGCAACATACTTTTGAAAATTGGAAAATAAGTGAATGAACTTATTAACAGACCTCAGAGGGGGAAACTAAGCTAGTGATGGGAAAAGTTGAGTAACATCTCCATTAATACAACAGGATCTTCCAAAGGTTCAGGAAATAATAGCCCTAGGTACTTCTGAAACTGAAAGTGAAGGAGGGAAGGTCGGTGCTACAGGAGGATTGGGTGAAAACTGACTGAGAAGCAGTTATCTCCTTAGATCTCCTTCCCAACCCCATGCCAGTGGGAGACTGACACTCTCCACCTTGGAATAAGGCCCTGGTGTTATTTTGGACTAACAGAGGCCATGCACAGTTGAAGACCTGAATATTCTATTGAAAACACCACCTCAAGCACCTTCCCTACTCAGCTCCTAGGACACTGGCAGCCAAATCCTGACCCTCCACGAAGAAGAGAAGTGGACTTTTCTCTAGTACCTGGCCATCCCACCCGGAAAGACCAAAAAGTATTGCTAACAAGCATGCCCAACAAACAGCCTTCCCCGATCACCTTGCAGTAAGCTCAAGATCAGTGAGTTCCACGTGTGTGTATGCATTCAGAGCTCCCCATCAGCTTTTAATCTTTCATTGTTAATCGAAAGCAGAAAATCAAGAATTCTAAGAGATTTGGGGAAACCTCGAATAAGGAGGGGCTGGGGGCTTGGGGAAAGAAGGAATAGGAGTTGTTATTTAATGGATACAGAGTTTTAATTTAGGAAGATGAAAAAGTGCTGGAGGTGGATGGTGGTGATGGTCGCACAACAATGTAAACGTACTTGATGCCATTGCACTGTACATCAAAATTGGTTAAAATGGTAAATTTATGTTATATATATTTTGCCACCATAAAAATAAGTAGAAAGAAGGGAGGGAATATGGGGATATGTGTATAAAAACAGATGATTGAACCTGGTGTACCCCCAAAAAAATAATAAAATAAAAAAAAAAATAAGTAGAAAAATAAAATATATAAGAATGTCAGTTGGAAAATAAAGGTGAGGAATTTTCTCAAAAAATACAGCAGAAACAAAATGAAATGAAAACGAATAGAAAAGCAATAGGATATTGAAAGAGCAATCCGGGAGCCCTAATATATATAATGAATATATTTCCAGAAATGGAGAAAAAAGAAAGCATACAAGAGGAAATCATCAGTGAAATAATACAAAAATAATCTCCATAACTGTAAGACATTAATTTCCAAATTGAAAGGCCTATTCAGTGCTCAATATAATGGATAAAAATAAAATCACACCAAGACATATCACTGGAAAATTTTAGAACAATGAGGACAAAGAGACGATCACCAAAGTTTCCAGAGAGGAAAAAACTGGGTCAGAAATCACAACGGCACTGTATTTCTTAACAGTAAGACTGGAGCAATGTCTTTAAATGTCTGAAAAAAAATATTTCCCACCTAAAACTGTATTATCAGCCAACTGTTAATTAGATTAAAGGGAAGAATAAAGAGATTTCAGAAATGTGAGATCTTTAAAAATCTACCTCCTAGACTCTCTTGCTCTGGGGCTACTGGAAGATATATTTTAAGAGAAAGAGACTTTGTTGGTGGGGGAGGAGGAGTTGGGAGAGAACACTAAGAGAAAGAAGATTACAAGGGCGAATAGGGAACAAGGAATCCAACATAAGAGAAAGGGGAAGAGAAGCCCTAGGTAAAGAGGATAGGATTACAGGGCAACTGTGGTTCACCATGCATACATGCCAAACTCCATACTGGATGTCCCTAAACAATTTTTGGCTGAGGACAGCACAAGGCTCTGTCCATAGACTTCCTTCCTTCCTTCCACACAGAACAGCTGTGCATAAAGAAATGTGGTAGAATTACTTTAAATGATGATGGTATATGAGGCAATAAAAGAGTATATTCCTGACTTAAATGGTTACACAATGCTGTCAGCCACATCTGCAAGAGCCCTCTGATCCCTGCAGACTACAATGCCGAAGAAAATACAAATCTGCCTAAATACGTTAAATTCTCTCATATGGACATTCTCCTGCATAGGAGTCTGTATGCATGCTTGGTGTGTGTGTAAAATCTCTGAAAGGATATAAAAGAAGCTGATGAAATATTTGCTTCTGGGAAAAGGCAGTGTGCGGTTGGCCAAAAGGGGGATGAGGAAAGCTTACTTTTCAAGATTTATCCTTTTGTTCCTTTTGAATTTTTATCACAATTCAAAAATGAATAAATTATATTCTTTAAAAAAAGTATAGTTTTAAGTAAGAAATTCAATTTCTAGGTGTTTATACTAAAGAAATAGCTATCCTTAAACCAAATGACGTAGGTGCAGAGATATCTTTGTGTTAGCAAAACTTTAGAAACAAATATTCATTCACTTGGTAGCGATGAAATAAACTAAATAGTTCCCTGCAAGGGAATAGTATGCAACCAGAAAAAATAATTTAAAAGCCTTTTATATACTGATATAAAACTATCTCCGAAATAAGTTGTTAAGGGAAAATAGACAAGAAACATACTTAAAAATGTGTGTGAGCTCACATTTGCTTGTATACATGTAGACTACCTCTGGAAGAAAGTATTTTATATTTTATAACATTAGTTTAGCCTGAACCGCACAGCAGGGGAACAGGGATATGAAAGAAATTATTCTCTGTACATAATTTTGTACCTTTTGAATTTTGAGCTATTTGAATATGTTACCTTCGAAAACCAAATTGAATTACAATTTTGAAAATGTGGGGCATTTTTAGGTAGCCTCGATTATTTTCATCTCGATTCTTTCTTTTTTCTCTTTTGCAAAGCCAGTATGAGATCTTTCATCTAATAATAACACTCTGGTTGTAGTTGTGCAATGCTTAAGAAATAAAATCTGTTACTCCTGCTGGGATCAGAACAGTTGTCAGCATATGTGGGCAGCAGTGGGTGAAGAGCTTTTGGATTTAAGGCATATAAACTAAATACCAAAGTTGAATGTATTATAACAACATTGTTGATATAGGAGAAATCTAATACCACCGGCACTTACAAAGACATCAGTGATGTACTTCTCTATGATACAGGTGAGGACAAGACTATATATCTCAGCTTTATGCTATCCATTCAATCAAGATGGACCAAAGATATGAAAAGAGAGGGATAATGGGAGCTGCAGACTGGATTCCAAAGCTATATCTTGGTCCCTTTTCAATAGCATGACTTACTGGGATAGAGAAGCATGTTTTCTGTTTCCTCCTTTTTCTTCTACTTGTTTACCAACCACCATGCATATTAGAAATGTGGGTGTGAACTTAACTCCGTAGAAGACTTTTGAAAATTCTACAAATAACTTTCAGGAAATTAAGCGAGCTTTGTGTGTAAAAAAGCTCCCCCCCCCCCACCTGATGTAATGTGATAAAGTCAAGGTGCAGTGGTAAAGATCCTTGCCCAAGAATTGGTCAATTTGTATCCAAACTCTGTGTTCAGAGACTCCACCGTGCTCTCTATCACATCCCATATTACCATCTCTAGATTCATCTAGGATCAAAAATATTTGGTGAGATTATGGAATTATTAAAAAAACATATCCCACTGACTATAAGAACGTTTACTTTCCCAAATAAAACTGACAGATTTTACAGGACATCTCTGCTTCTACTGTGTTGCCATCTGTCTCAATACTGAAAACTTGAGTAATCTTTAAGTGGGTAAATCTTTAAATGGAATCCTCTTAGCATGACAAACGACTTTAATGGCACCTCTTAATGAACAAATGGCTGCTAGCTTTGAATACCCAGTCTCCAAATGAAAGGTGCAACTTTCAATATAAATCCCAAGGACAGTAAACAAGCAGAAAGTAGGTTTTTACAGGAGGTATTGGCCAAGCACTGGGGAACATCAAGGGCCAGCACTCTTCAGAAAGACAACCTCGGCAGTCGTGTGGAGTGGAACCAGGCCAGGGCAAGGAAGCAACTGGTGACAGGAGACGACACAGGCAGCTGTTTCCAAAATCCAAGTAAAAAATGATGAAAGGTGAAGGAAGAGGGAGGAAATAGATTTTGAGGGGATACAGTGTTTAGAGTTAGAGTGGACAGAAAGCTCTGAGACCTTTGGCAAAGAAAGTTTTTGACCCCCTCTCCTGAGTCATCTGCACGTCCATAGCTCTTTCAGGGCCTTGTTCTCCAGGCAACTTCAGATGCCACCACTCACTTCCCCGCTACTTGCCAGAAGTCAGGACCCCTGGCCCCCAGGAGGTGTGATGTGCAGAAGCTTATACTTCCCGATGCTCTTCTTTTCCTTGATTATCCCATACCCCTACCACTCAGGTCTGTGCAAGTGTTAATAAGGACTGAAGGTTAGAAACAAATAGAGGAAATTACAACGTAGAGGACAGATTACAAACGGTTCACTAAATAAAACTTCCCAACAGGTCAAAGGAAAAGAGCAACAACTTACTGCTTACACAGAGATCTCCTTAAGAGCATATCCCAGCTCCTAGCCTTGCTTCCCTGTCTCAAGTCCCCTGTCTCAAGGTCCACTGTTATTGACTCTCCTCTTAGAGAATACTTTTCTTCACATCTCCACATTACATATCTTTACCACCTTATGTCCTACTCAGCGTAGTTTAATCTCATGGAGGGTTCAGCCCCTTTCCCAAACAGTGCAGCCCACAGGATACTATTTGCAACCCACCTTTCCCAAAGCCTGAGTTAGGCAGTATGAAATAACACCACAGAGGGTCTCTAACAGCACAGCCCCCATGGAGTTTGCAGTTCAGTTTGCGCCTGTTAGTAGCAGTGGAGATTTGCCACCTTCACGCTTGTTGATCATCCACTGGATTCTGTACATGCATCTCTCCCAAAGGCAAATAATAATTGCCAAAGACAATCCACATAAAGAAAGAAAAATTTCGCTAAACACAGCATAATCTGCACTGAGTCTACCCTAAATGGAGATAACTGGCTGCATTTTTATTCAGAGTCAAGTCGATGCCCACTTTGTTCATCTTCCTGCTTCTAACCATGCCCAGATTCCTACAGGTCTGTAAGAAACAGGATGCATTACAGTAACCTTTTCAAGTGACAGCAACTCCCTTCCCACACAAAGATGTTGAAATCACAGAATTATTAAAGAGTATAGATATGAATGTCTTGTCTGTGTGTGTGTGTGTGTGTGTGTGTGTGTGTGTGTGTGTATGTGTATGTGTGTATGTGTGTGTGTGTATAAGTGGGTGGAGGGTCTTTTTCCAATTATAATTAGCTTGTCTGATTTCATTTGCTATTTGAACTAGTGTTTTGGTTCTTGGCTATAATAAAATATTCTGTAACCACAAACATTGCACAGTTCTTGGGAGCAGACTTGCACAGGAAATAAAATACTTAAAGGAAAAGAAGGTCTTAAATTTAAAAAAGAGAAAGAAGGTAGCCAAAATAAAAAAATGAGAATTCTAAAACTTTGTAATATATGGTTATACTTTGTGCAAGAATAAAATAAAGAATGCTATCATATGATGCATTCTGGTAAAATTTAACCTTCCACTCTCTTAGAATTTATAACTTTGCTATTCCTGTTACTGTGGCAAATATTTTAACTCACAAGGATTGGATGGACTCTAAGATCCCAGCTATAAAAATGTATGACTCTTTCTGCATCCACATTCATTTCATGTATTCAATAATTTCCACTATTCACAAATAACTGTAGATAGCCTAATGGCCAGGTCATAAAAATTCCAGCATAAATTAGAGAGAATTCCTGCCCTCGTGGAGCTTGGTTTAATAGGGGAGATAAGAGAAATAAACAAAAACTTGCATATAGGTCACAACAGAAGGATGTACAAAGTGTGACAAGTAAGTGATCAGTTTTAGAGTATGTGGGTAGGAGGTGTAAGAACGAGAGAAGTTTGGTGTCAGGCAAAATTCACAGAAACTGAAGCCCCTGAACTGAGTATTGAAGGTAGACGGTATGGGAAGTTCATTCTAGCCTGAGGAAAGAGCTAGTGCAAAGGCACTAATACATGAACCAACACAGGCAATTTGAGGAACCACCGTTAGTCGACTAGGAGTGGAAGCTGAGGCTGAGTGAATCAAGAAATAAAGAGGTGAGAGATGTGCAGGGACCAAAAATCCTGCTTTGTTTCATGTCTCCAGCTTTTACCACTAAACTCTCTGTTGTGGTGGTAGAAGGGTTTAATGTCTTTGTGGCAAGAAGAGTCTCATCCTCCCTGAAGGTTTAACCCAAAATGAGTATTTGCATTTGATTTTGACATGCCACTTCCTATGTGAAAATATGAAATGCGTCCTCCCCCCTGCCCGGAGCAGTAGCATATTAAATTATATCCTATGTGGATGCATCAATATTAGTCTTCAGGTAAGTTCTGTACTTACTATGCTTCAGCACTAAGGCCTTGAACAGGTAGGTATCAGGGATAAGTGTATCCGTTAGCACTCCTTCCAATGCAAATGACAGAAAATTTAATCCCAATTGACTTTGGCTAAAAGAGAACTGATTTACTTACACAACTTGAGAGTCTGATAGGTTTTGCTCCAGGAACAGCTTGATCCAGGCTCAAATGTCTTCAATACCCAATTCCCCTCTACCTCTTGGATCCATTTTCTCTGTGTCGACTGCATTCTCTAGGAGACTCTTGCCTGTGGTGGCAGTTTACATCTTTCCATGCTCAAGCACAAAGAACAAAAAAAAAGGAGCGATCTTTCCTGGTGGCTCCCACACATGTCCTGACCAGTCACTGTGGCTACTTGGGGTGCTGATCGGTTAATGGAAGGAAGAGCTAATGCAATCGCTGGTACTGATGGATGAGGTCCAGGTAGCATTTGCGCGATGATTCATCTGCCATGACACACCTGGATGCTAGAACCATAACCTCAGGGGACTACTTTGCCAAGTCTACCCTGGATTCTGTACTTCAGCAACTGCTCCAGTATGAGCTCTCAGCTCCTTGCTTCTTCCTCCCTCAGGAAACATTGATCATGTTCTGTTTCTTTCTCCCCTTCTATGTGCCTGTGGGTCTCCTCTTCCCAGTTTCAGGGAAACCCTTTTCCCTCTGAAGCTCCTTCAAGATACTCAGTCTGTGTCCTGAAACCTTATCCCTGAGAATTCAGGATTCTATAAAACAAAGCCAGAAATACACGTAGATTACTTTCGTTTGCCTTTCTGTTTCCTTTTCTTGGGACGATGAATACCTAGCAGGAGACCTGCTTGCAGAGGTGGGAAGGGAGGAGAGCAGCAATAGCAGAAGATACAGGGAGAAAAAAAAGTGTAGATATAACTTAGATTTCAAAATATTATCTCAAGGACTCACACACATGGCATTTCAAATTGGTAATACAGAAAGTTGTTTTTTTTTTCTTTTCTTCTCTGTTTTCCCTTTCCCTCTCTCTCTTTCTCTCTAGCTCTCTGATATGAGAAAACAGAGAGACCACTGGCAAATAAGCTGGTGAATGAGTAGCCCTTATACAGGATGTGTGATATAATTGTCTTGACAGGTACTATATGCCACCTTTCTTTTAGTATGGAATTTATATATCAGTCACAGCTAAGTATAGCCCTGTTCTGACTAATGAACAGTAAAGCTTATAATACTTTACGATTATAGTTTTGAATATTATAACCACGGAAAATTGATTTTTTAAAAAATGGTTTCCTTCTGCTTTTTTAAGGACTGAACCCTTTATTAGCACTTCTAAATAGCACATTTAAAAATTTCTAGCAAAGAAAAGCAAGGCATAATAGAGTTCTCCATGTATATCATCCAATAACACCTTTCAATAGGATGTACAGAGTCAGGCTCCAAACAGAAAAGCAGAAACTGCTCTAAGTGGTCAACACAGGGAGAATTTAATTCAAGGAATTTGTAAAAGCAGGTGATAGAAGGGATAAGAGAACCCCAAAAGAGGACAGTGATTCTGGATAGGATAAATCCACTGCAACTCTTACGAGGGAGGAATAAAGGGAAAAGGCAATATTACTGGAGCCCAGGTCAAGAGTCACGGGGCATTTGGCAGCAGCTAGAGCAGGGCGGCAGACTGAGGAATATCCTGACTTTTCCCATCCTCCGAGCTCTCTCCTTTCCTGCTCTTGCTTCCGACTGGTCACACCCAGCTGGCAGCCAGCTCCTATGGGAAGGCAGGGCAACGCCAGAAAGGGGGAGAGAAGAGCTGGGAATGGATCAGAGAGCAAAGAGGCCTGAGATCCTGAACCTTCACAAAGAAGTTTTAAAAATTCACTGTTAACAAATCCTGGTTTGATGTTATAATTTGTACACGAAGAACAACACTGTCTATAATAGATCTCATCAAGGAGTTACCAAACGCTGTACAGCTTGGGGATAAACCATTAAAATTAGGAAGAAAAACAGAGGGCCAGTTATGTAGGTACGTTCATGTTTTGAACTGATGTTGGAAGCCCTGTTAATTTTGCTGAATTTAGGCAACTTCTTTTTAACAACACTGCCTGCCTTAATTTCTTGGCTTTTTAAATGCAGAAAGCTCCTAGCTCTATAACCTTGGCGGCCCCTTTCTTTTCATTTGGAATCCTGAGGATGTGTTATCACTTTATTGTTAGCCTTCTGTTTATCCATTGAAAGGTTCCTGAATTTGCTTATACTATAACTTCAATGATATTTTCCAAAATGAATTTTCTATCACCAAAACTACTGCCCAGGAAATGGCAAATGTTTGGGCTCATTTCTTTGAAGCCGCGACCTGGCTGGCACAACTCTCTAAACGTACATCAGGATTAACTGAGTAATAAAGCAAGAGTGCACAATAGTTTCTTTAATACATCCTTCAATAATGTTACCATAGAGAGGTCTTTTCAAAAGATTTAACTTCAGGTAGACAGAAACTTTGGAAATATTGAGAAATATCCACATTCTGAAACATTCACTGTTTAAAAAAGTTGTAACAAGCTTTATGGTGTCAAGGAGATCCAAATAAAAGATTTTCATATTTTCAGTCTCCTGTTTTCACAAATTTCAGCATGACTGTTCTGGATTTTTTTTTCTTTTCTTTTCTTTTTTTTTTTTTGCTTTTGCTTTGAGAAAACTTGTTGTTTCACTGTACTTCTACTGGTCCTAGAACTAAGCTTTTTTTCACCACTCTAAAATTGGGCATGTTTCAATTTTAGCCTGGATACCCTAATTCTCCATAATGGAGAATGGAACTGGCCACATGAAAAAAGGACAAGAAATAAGCAAAAGAGTTTCAATTTAAAACTATGTGAGAAGGTGGAAGTTTCAGCAAAGTAGGCGTGAAAGAAAAATACCTCTCTATGAGCTGCAGAAGAAAGAACTTTAAGATGAAACTGAATCAGAGATACAGAACATTTTATGGGAAAGGGAAACAGATGTGCTTTTGGAACCGGGAAAATACTGGTTAACTTTTAGTTGTGATCACACTTTGGTGGTGTCTACGTGAAGCAAATGCTTTGGCTCTAAACTTGTTTCTGCTGCTTTCATGTTTTCTGCCTTCACCAACCTGGAGACAGGAGAAGAAGGCAAATTCTGACTCCCTGGTGAGGGTCAATCAGATGACTTTTGCTTGTCTCATAAATACTGCCCACTGATAATTTAGTGTCTTTCAGCTGAAAACTTACTCTTAAAGACAATACAAGCCAAGTTTGGGGGCAAAACTGGAAAAAGGGGTCCTAGTACATTTTTCTACTCAATTTATTCACTCACATGGTGAAAATGATGTTGCAAAGGGCCTAAGACATCATCAGACTGTAATTGTGTTTGCTATCATGTGAATGAAGTAAGTAGTGACAACTATTTTTTCTTCTTAATATAGTTTTAATGGTACACGTGAATTCATTCTTTTTTCTGAAAGGACCCTAATATATTTTCTTTCTGAAAAAAAGGTACAAAATAATAAATGGCAAGAAGACTGAATTATTCTACATTTGGTTATCTTTTTCGTATGAGACACTGGGTATTCACATTAGTAACTTTATACCTGAACACAGTTATAACCTCTAGAGTCCTAGAATGCTACTCTTGAGAGGGGCTTAGTAACTGCTGCTCCTTCATTTTGAAGATGAGGAAACTAAAGCAGAAGCAGACTGTGATTTCTGCAAGGTGGCACAGAGAGATACAATGACAATAGAACTGAAATCTGAAAACTGGCCCAGTGAACTCTTCACTATACTATTTTGTCTTGATTGTGAACCAAGAACCACTTCCTCAGCTCTATTAACTCACTCTATCCATGCCTGGTCACTTAAAAACTTCGCTTGCTTCTGCAAATTATATATCGGCATTCCAGAAAATGTGGAGTTCATATATCTGAGATCTTTTGCTCAAGAGGAACTACTGTCTTACTAGTCTATTAACGGATGGTTCCAGGAAGACAGACCGCCTCCAGTTGTATATGGGCACCTTAATAGGGAGGAGGGTGTCCGGGTGTGGGACAGAATGGCCTAAATACAGAAGCTAGTACAGAAAGTCCCCAGAAAAAAATTTACCTATAGAGAAAGCCCCTTTTAAATGGCAGCCCTGATGAAAGTCTAGAATGTTGAAAGATTATAGACTTTGGAAAATTCAAATGGTCTCTGTTCAAGGCTTATGGTATGTTCAAGGCCAAACAGACACGCAGAAATGTTCTGGAACTGAGAGCATGAGTCCTGGAACCTATGCCCAAGCTGCTTCTACTGGGCACCCTTTATACAACTCGCCAAGTGAAAACAGCACCGTAGGCCTGGGCCGACAAAAACCAAGATAATCATTCCAGTGGAGTAGGAAAGGAAGGATACTATCCAGATACGGAGTAGGATGCAGGCAGAACCCCATGAGATGCAAACAGGCGTATACTTTAAAATACGCTAGATGAGAACGTTCCAGAGAGAAGTGTTTTGTTTTGCTCTCAACGAGGATTGACTGCCATAAACACATCCGACCTGTACTAGAATGGGTGTGGGGAAGCAGCGGAGCAAGCATCAAGTTGTTTAAATCAATCTGGGAGTAAGGAACACTGCGACCCGTTCGCTAAACTCGCCAAGTTCCCTCCCCCGGTGTGTAAGTGGCCCCCCTCCCGCCCCAGGGGAGAGCGACCGTCCCGACCCCCGGGTCTCCCCGCGGGCTGGGGGGACGCGGGCTCTGCTAGGTCCTTCCCGCACGCGCCCGCTTCTCCAGGCTGGGCGGGCCGGGGCGGGGACTGGGGAGCGCGGCGGGCAGGGCCGAGGGCGGCCGGGGAGGCGGAGGGCGGCCGGGGCAGGGGGCGGCGGGCGGCGGGCGGTTTTATTGTTTCCTCTCGCCCCCCTCCTCCCGCGCCTCGCCCCGGCGTCACTGGAAAGGGGCCCGAGCCGCCCGGCGGCGGGTTATTTATAGCGCGGGCTGCGCGCGCGTCACGGAGCCCGGCCCGGCTCGGCTGACGGGGCCGCTGACGCGCTTGGCCGCGGGGCCGAGTCCGTCGGGCTGCGCGCCGGCCGCCGGCGACAATGGGCTTCTGTGTGTGCAGCTGCCGTCGCCGCTGGGGGCCGGGGGAGGGGGGCGGGCGGCCGCTCCCCGACCCCCCTCCCTCTCACCAGCGACCCCCCGAAAGGTAACCGGCCTCTTCTGTCCCTGGCCGTGCCCCGCCAGCGACTGCTTTTTTTCTTTTCTTTTTTAAAAAAACATTTTATCAGTAAGTTCCCCTTGCCCCAACCTCCGCTTCCACCTCCCCCGCTTCCCTTTCTTGCCCCCCACCATGCCGAGAGAGAGAGATGTAGCGGGCCGGGGGCGACCCCTGTGTGCGTCCCGGGGAGCGGGACCCGCCCAAGGCGCGCCCAGCGGGGGACGCGGTGACCGAGGGGCCGGGAGCGCCGGGCAGGTAACGTATCCCGGACCTGGGGCGGGGGCTGTGTGGGGGGGAGGGGGAGGGGAGCTGGGGTGGGTGTGGACGCCGGGCAGCCCTTCCAGGACTCCTGTCTACCCCCTCCCCCCCGCTCTCCGTCCCCCCAGGCCTGCCCGCAGGAAGCCAACCTGGGTATGTAGCGCGAAGAGCGGAAGAGAAACTTCTGCGTGACTAGCTGAGGCTCCTCGGGAGAGGCCGGGACACTAGGGGACCCCCGCCCCCCTCCCGCGCAGGCTCCCCCCCCCCCACCGCCTCTCCCCCGCCCGCTCCCACCCCTCGCCTCCCTCTTCGACGCCGGGGATGTGGGCGCGCCCCCCCACCTCGCCCCCTGCCCGCGGGTTCGGTCCTCGCACGCCCCCGCCCCGCGGAAGGAGGCGCCGGCGAGGATTTTAGGGACTTCCTGGGATGCGGAGACCAGCTCTGGACCGTCCCCTTGCCGCAGCCGGTAGCTGGGGAAGCTTGCTCCGGAGCCTCTCACACGTGGCAGGCAGGCAGGCAGAGAACTTGCTGTGCCTTCTAGGAAATTGCAATCGATTTGTAATGCAGTTTCGCTAATTGGGAGTTCAAAATTAAACTTTAATAAAGCATTTGTGTCGTCTCGTCTAATTGTGAAAGCTTCCATTCGCCCTGGTAGATAGACTCTAAGTCTCAAGTTAATGGCGCTAAGCTAGATTTCCCCCCCAAGTACAATTCCGTCAGCCGGCGTCGGCGCAGCTGGATTTCCGTTGGGTACAGATGTTGCTAATGGCAGCTTAAGCACGGATGGGCAGATAGCAGACGGAATGCAACATGTTGCCATATGGTTCCTTTAGCCTTTCACCTCCAGGGATATCAATCACGTATATTCTGGGAGGAACTTAATGACTCTCTGAAAGGCAAAATGAATTACCTGGTACAATTTATATCCCTTGACCTGAGACGTTATAACAACAGGAAGATAGCATCTCACAGTTTCTGTGGTATAAATTGAACCACAGAACTACATTTCAAATTGTATAACATCTATTTGTAGTTTGAGAGGCTGTCAAACCATTCTGACTGTAAACTCCATTTCTGTATTGCCCCCCTTGCACCCACCTCTGGCTGATAAAGTTTATAAAGTTTAACAAAACTGTTGTCTTGGTAATTGCCAATCAGCTGACCGAATACTAATCCATGAGGGTATGGGGAAATGGAAAAGATGATTTCCCGAGCTAGTCGCTTAAGAGCAATCTTTAGGAACACCATACTTTCTGAACCCAGAAAATTAGAGCACTCCTAAGAAAAATATGTATTCTGTGAGTCGTTTCAATATAACTCCTCAATCCAAATCCATTTAATGACTATTTGAAGTTCTGGGTTGTTTTATTTATTTATTTTTTTTGTACTTCGATCATTCTTAAACTTAGGAAAGTAACTTACAGAAAGTACTCAGAAATATGAAATATAAGAAATATAAGAAGGACCTCCTTAGCAAACTAGTTTCTATACTACCCCCCCCCCCCCCCATGCACTCAACTATGTGTGTACTTTAGCTTGAATCTTGTATGTGATGGTACTGGTCATTTGTTTTCTCCACCCCAATATGTCAGTGACAGCACACTGAAGTCACTGTTAGATCCTAGTGGAATGATTCTGTAATATTTCACAGGCCTTTAAAAAAAATACCCTGGTGATTAATAAAATGTTTAATTGATTGGCTCTAATTTCAGATTATAGACGTGGTTGTCTTTCACTGTATGCCTTCCTTTTCCCTTCATTAATGCAGAGAGGAAACACTGAAAAACAAGAAATAACTTACGGGTGAAAAAAGTAAAATAATTTACTATAATGTTTTTTAACTTTTACCTATTGAGGGATATCTGAAAGCTATAGATATACTATCTTTTAAAAGATTTTGCGTCCAACAATACATGAACCACATTAATTTACGTGAACTGAGAAACTAGTGAAATACGTAAAATAGTCTGAAAACATACATATTTTCAGTCATGCAAGTTTCATATTCCTTTTTAAATTACAAGATATTTCTCCATTTTTCTCTTTTTGTAATGGCTGATGGTTTGTTACCCAGTGCTTGAGTTAGGGCAATAATTTTGATAATGATTATCAAATTATATAAGATCTTTTGTGTATGTAAATAGAAAATTTTATACAGAACAAAGTAAGATATATCTGAGTTATAGCAAATCTTACTGGAGACTGTTTTTGGTAATCTTTTAATGGCTGAGATTGTATTTCTCTCTGTAGCGTCAGCATTCAATGAGTTTTAACCTTGATCAGTAGTGAGGTTGTCAATAATGACTCCATCTCCATGACTTCTGAATAGGCAGTGAGTGTGTCCTTTAATCAGTCACACAGAACTCGCCTTATAAAGCTGTTATTGTCATGAGCAGATATTGCAGGCTTTTGTCAAGCCCCATGATTATTAACGTGTTCTTTCTTCAAAAGCCAGGCTGAAAGTCCTGCTGTGCTTTATTTCAGAATTCAAGTCCATTAGTACATAAAATCCTAAGCAGCGATATTTGCTTTTTCTCAAGTTTTAATATTACATACATTGTGAATAATTTCGGGCCCATTTGTAGACAAAAATTATGTGTATATTTGGTATACATACATAGTAACAAAAACAAGATATGTATCTTGCATCAAGACTTATTTTAAATGAAGTTTTGATGGATGTCCATTGTTACCCTAGATGAGGTGGCTGGCTGCCAAGGCGATCCCTATAGCTGGAAAATACTGGCATTGTTAGTGTCTACCAGGGAATCACTTTCTATTTTTTGAGCTTCCAACTTCACCTCCCTCTTTTCAATATGGCCCTTCCGCATTGCTAATCTGAGAATTTGTTTGAATATGAAAACTTTTGAAAATGTGTTTGTATTGGCCATGATTTTCACCAGTGTTTCTGGTTGCCTGCTTGGTTTACAGTCTTATCTTGAGCTGGCAAGTATATTTTAATTGAAAATGAAGAAATACTTTTAGGACAAGGTATACTCCCCATGCTCTAAATAATTTTAATTGTGATATAATCTTAGGTGCTTTCTTATTTTTTTTTACTCATGAATGTATTTTAAAATATTTAAGATAGGACAGATTTATGTCCTTCTCAAGGTAATATGGGACAAGTTATGGACAGGCATTAGGCCTCTGACTGTACACTGCATTTGAGTGAGTGGGGGTGGGGAGGAGAGCCATCAGGAAAGAGAATATAGTCCCACTGCACTGGCCCTGTTTGCTTTTCAAATTTAAAACCCACATTGCTGCATTAGAAACTTGTTTCTCTCTTTTATAGCCTTTCATTTTAAAATTTTTTTAAAAACTGTCAATCTGTAAATATTTAACCAGCCAAGCAGGAAACAGTCTTTTATTCTCGACTATATGCAGCTTTGTTTTTATCTGGGTTCATGTGAGGGCCATGTAAATACCACATAAAATTTTGATTTGGTGTTCCTTACTTTGACTGAAGATTGACAGAGGCTTCTTTAATTAATCTTGTTCTATTTCATGTTCTTTATACAGATATTGAAATACAGTATTTTTATACATTTATAAGATTGTGTTTGCATGTATTTAATTTATGTTTCTTTTTTTAAAGCATGTAGCCTTGAATGTTTGTTCTACTTTTTTTTTCTTCACATCATTACTCTGGTACTGCTTGATGTAACTTGATTAGCTCCCTCCCCAGTCATGATTGGTAATTAAAATAGGCATTAAAATTAGTCACTTAGCAATTTTGCTGTTCAATTGGCAATTAAATTACTTAATTGCAATTAAAGTCCTAATTTTAATTGGCAAAATGATAGATGTAGATTTAAGATAATATGTATAAATACTTTAATAAGTGTCTATATAAGGATTACTTAATTACTCAACTTCAAGTTTATGCCGTTAACTTCAGAACTTTTAAGTGAGCAATGAAATTTATATTACATCTATTCAAAGGATATGGTAATTAGATTTATTACTTATCACTATAAGGGTCCTTGCTATAAGTTACTTTTGTAGTGTTAAAATTGTAGGCTTGATAATTGCAGAATTATGATGAAGAAAAGGGCATATATATCTTTGTCATAATATATCAATAACATTTCTTCATCTTTATTAAACTGAGAAGTTCCTATACACCAGTTAGTCTGAGGGAGAAAATCAAAAGTGGTTATTTTATCATTAAAGGTAAAACAACTAGCCAGCTATGATATACATATGAAAACTGTTGCAAAGTGTATGTATTTCATCTACTAAAAGAAAATCCTATGTAATGCTGTGATGGTTACTAATGTTATTAGCTACTTTTAGAATTTCAAGTGTCCTTGATATTTTCTTAGCATGTAGCAACTTATTTTCAGACTCTTTAAAGTGTCTTTCAGGACTTTGTACATTGTAATGACCCCCCATATTTAGTGAAATTAGCAATGAAATCTAAAACCAAAGTAACCCTTCCTTGCTTAATCCAAAAGAATTCTTAACATAAGAAAATATTGGTGATTGCCAGGGGCTGGGAGGAGGGGAGAAGGGAGAGTTATTATTTAATGGTTATAGACTTAGAGTTTTATAAGATGAAGGGCTATGGGGGTGGAGGGTGATGATTGGTGCACAACAGTGTGATTGCATTTAATACCACTGAACTGTACACTTAAAAATGTAAGGTGGTAAATTTTATATGTGTATTTTATCTCAACAACAAAAGGAAAATATTAAGTGGTTAATTTAAAAGCAAGTATTTAGGTTATAGTTACTGAGTCAAGAATTAGAGAAAAGATGAAGGATTTTTATTATGCAAAGTACTTTTTGAGTGGCATGAGGTTTTACCATATGTTCAGTTTTATAATTTTAATTTACAAGTAGATGCTTCTAGAAAAAAAAAGTGCTGTTTTCTTCTGCACATCTTTACACATTTCTAGAACTGGGTTCTGAATCAAAGTAAGAAACAATTTTTAAAGTCTTTGCATTAGGTGGTTTGGGGTGGAAGATGGGCTGGGTAAAACTGAGTAAAAGCCACAACTACCCAAAATGTGAATTGTCAGCTGAGCATTTGACTTATTCTCTAGGCATCTCATAGAAAAGGAACAAATGATTGGTTGATTAATATCTTATTAATGCAAGTGAAATGGCAAAGCAAATAACCCAAAACTTCCACGTTAAAAAATGATTTGGCATTTTCAGAAATTGAACTTTTTGTTAAGTGAAAATTTCTTTCTTCTGTTACTAATGTAAAACTTCCTGCTGAATGGCAACAATGCCATGAAATTTGTCCAAATATAACTTAAAATATATCTCATTGTTATGCTTAACATAGGTTCCGTTAACTAATGTTATTATGAAATATCTTCAAGTTACCTTGATTCTTATAGCATAACAGTTATGTCTGGTTACTATATTTGAATTGTAAGAGCTAAGGGCTACTCTGAAGACATTTTGGGAGAAGAGTGAAATAAATCCCTAAAGACCTCTTTCCCATGCATTAAGATAGAAAATCCTATGGAATTAAATCCATGTTTGCTTTCTAAATTACACCGAAATCTCAATTTTATTAGGTATAGCCTTTATCTGCCTAGCCTTGCCTAAAATAAAATACTTTGGTTTAGATGTGAGTGTGTGTTATTTACTTTTTTTTTATGAAAACATATTTTTCTATATATGTAGCAATATGTTCTGCTTAATATTGGCTAATATCATAAAAGATAATATAGTAACATTATTTTCCTATATGCTTTTTCTGAGGTCATCTAATACTGTATATTGATAGAAATAATAATTTAGTAACTTATTTTGGTTTCAAAATAAGGAGTTATGGATAGGATCAATTTTTATTCCCATTTATATTAAATTAAGAACAATGACCTTCATTTGGGGTAACTTTATGTATTTATACATGGCAATAATTTAAAGTTATATTCTGGGCCCTGAAAGAAACATTATTGTCATTTTAGTCGAGGTATAAAATAGTTTATATTCAAGAATCTATTTATGTTCAAGAATCTTGCAGGATTGCAGTCATATAAATGCAGAATTTCAGTTGCTTTTAGCCTAGAGCATCATTTGAACATTTTCTAAAAGGTTGTTCAATTCTACATTTTGATTCCATTATATGTGTAATTAAACCTCTATGCACAAAAGCATTCTCTTATGTACTAGCAAATACACCCACAGGAATCCTCTTCTAAACTATAATTTATTTAAACATGTAATCATAGGATTTTAAAACATGCTTTCATTTTTCCAAACTATATGCCAATTTTAACTGCTTGATGATAAAATGAGAGATTTTTTTACCATTTTGATTTTTTTTCCTCCCTGTGACCTAATAGTGAGTTAAACATGGACAGGAGGAAATAAAGAAAATCTGTTGTGACCCTAATTCCAGTGTTAAACTGTTTCCCTTTTTGAGAAACATAGAAGAGAATCAAAGATTTGTAGTTTTTTATGAATTCCAGCAGAATATGAATATTTGGGCCTGCAGCAAGCTCTCCTGGGGCTTGGCCTAAGTAGTAAATAGCTAGTTGTGTATGTGCTTGTGTGTGTGTTTGTGTGTGATGTATCTTCCTGAACGTTGTGGAGTCAGGCCCCCTACTGACAGGATCAGTCAATTACAGACATTGGCCCTTCTACTGAGACTGTGTTCCATCAGAATCTGGTGGGGACACAGGAGTCTGGAGTTTTGAGCGTGGTCGTTCTTTACCCTTTCTAATGTCTGCTGGATCCTCTCCATCCCCAGCACATCTGAGCCCTACCAAAAACACCAACCCAAGAAGTAGCTTAGCCAATAATTGGTTTAAGTGAGTTTTATCAGTCTCGAATCCGGTGTGTCTTCCTAAGAAGACACACTTCGTAGCAGCTAGAATAAGAATTTGAGGAGAGAGAAAACTCATACGGATTGTAGAATAGAAGGTAAAAAAGCCACTTTTTCCCCTCATTTTCATGTTATATTTATTCAGTGCATTTCCAGTTACTAATAATTGTTATAATAAGCTGCTGTAAAAACTGTGTCTCGATCTGGGATGCATTAAGACTTGAGCAAAAGCTCTGTTATCAAGAAGTCAGACTCGACAGGTTGCTGTTATAGGATAACGCATCACATAACAATGTTTGTCTTCCTTGGAACTCACTTTAAGAACTCCAGCACATTTTCCACTCACTGGGAGAGAATTTTCAAATTGTCCGCAGACTCAACCCAGGCTAAAGCCAAGTGTTTTCTAAAATGGGTTAAGGGAGGTGGAGCACGTGAAGGGAATGTACCTACTTAGATCTGCGTATTTGTGTTTGGAGAGTGATGGTTGTAACCTTAAAGTTCTCCTGGCCCTCGCCTTCCTAGGAATATATTAAAAAATAATAACTGCCACCCCAGCATGGCCGCGGCTGAGTTTCCGACTGCCTGAAAATAGCTGCCGGGAGCCTGGCCCACCGCTGGGATCAAGGAAAGCTCCCCCAGGCCGCGCCCTGCTCCCGTGCGGAAGGGGAAGGGAACCCGGGAGGGCGCCACAGAGCTAGAGCTGCTGCTATTTTGGGCCCAGCCCCGCGGGTGCGTCAATGCCTGCGCCCCTGCGTCACCGCCACCCCCACCCCTTTCCTTCTCCCCTGCTCTCCAAACTCTCACTTTTTCCCTTTCGTTCGCGGGGAATCGCTTCTGCCCACAGGGCGCTGACGCTACCCAGCTCATGCTAATAAGCTATTCTTCGCCCTCCTCCCCTCATCCCCCTACTCACACACCCTCACCCGCCACCACAACATCCCCCCCCCCCGAGCACGCGCGCGCGCATACACACACACACACACACACACACACACACACACGCTCTCACACACACTTCCTGGTTTTTATTTTTTCTCGCGCCCGCTAGGGCACCGCTGAGCCGCAGCAGCAGCGGCGGCGGCGGCAGCGGCAGTCGCAACATCTGGGGGAAACTTAAGGTGGTCACGTAGGTTTTCCCGAGGACGCGGCGCAGAAGAGCCTGCGGCTTCTCGGGGCAGCCTCGGGGCACCTGACGGCAACGCCTCTCCCGCCGCCGGGGAGCAGCAGGCGGCGGGAGCGGGCAAAGGCGAGGGTGCAGATTAGAGCCGAGCAGCTCCGGAACGCGGAGAGCTCCAAGGCGCTTGCGGCCGGCCCGCACTGGGAACACCAGGACGGGGGCGTGCAAAGGGGCCCCGAGGCTGCAAGCGCGCCACGCCGAGGGGGAGGGGCGGCTGGAAGTGTTCGCGGGAGGAGGAGGGGGCCGCCTCCGAACCCACCTGCCCCCGGTAACTCCCCCAGCCCCAGGCGAGAAGCCCCGAAGCCCGTCCAGCTCGGGCCCAGGGACCGGGAAGGGGACTTGCTCCCGGGAGAAGCGGCGTTTCTTTGCTAGAAAGAGCCTTGCGCCCTCAGCTCGGAGGGTGGATTGACTTGCAAAGCGAAGTCGGCGGTGCCTGGGGCGGCTGCGGGGGTCCGATTAGCTCCCGCCGCCCGCCGGGCCCCTCTCCAGGGAAGACTGAATGCACACACCGTTCGCTTCGCAGAGATCTAGCCAGCCCCCCACCCTATCCCCCCGCGTCCCCCAAGTTTTGTTTTTCCCTCTTGGCTCTCCGATTGAGGCTTGGAGAGCACTTGTGCTTCAGAGGAGGGTCGATTTATTTCCCTAAAGCTCGTGGAAAGGCCCGAGTTGATGGGCACCCAGGAGTGTCAAAGTATGAGTTGGTAAAAGGTGAGACTGGGGCACCTTTCTGCAGAACACACCTGTTGCACGCCGCTCGGCTGCATTGTCTGCTAAAGGAAAGTGGGAGACACCTCAGTTTGACTTTTTGGGGTCCCTGAAGGGCTGGGTCACTGTTAACTCTCTTTTCCCCTTCCCTCCCCACGCACCACGTCCTCTCTCGCACGTGAGCACTGCAAGCAAAGAAGGGAACATAAAAAATAGGCCCTACGCGCTCTCTTCCACCTTGGAGAGAGGGAGAGGGAGAGAGAGTGTGTGTGTGTGTGTGTGTGTGTGTGTCAAAGAGAGAGAGGGAGGGAGAGAAGGAGGGAGGGAGGGAGAGATAGAAAGAGGGCATATGCCAGAGAAGAAGGCCAGGGACAGGAAAAGAAAGAAAAGGGGGATGCACTGGACCAGGGAAATCCCACCCCAATTGCCTGAGCCCTCTGAGCGTCTCATGTCATGGGACATCTGTACTCGCTTCCGCTAATGGGGGTGGCAACTGTGGGTGGGTGAGGTTAGGGCTCTGCCAGGCACACCCCATCTCGTGAGATTCCAGGTGCTGGCTACCTGGCCCACGCCTGGGTTCCCTTCCACTAGGGCTTTTGTTGCACCCTCCCCCACGTGTGAGCTGCCAGGCGGCAGCGGTGGCGCAGGGGTTGGCGGGGGGAAGGTGAGGTGAGATGTCGAGGCGCTGCGGGCTGCGCGGACCTGAGTGGAGAGGTCACACCTCTTTCGGAAAAAGAAAAGAAAAAAAAAAACAAAAAAACAAAAAAAAAACCCTAGCTGGCTACCAAGGTGAACCCTGAACGGTTCCCACCTTAAAATCGGCCCTGCTCGTGACGTCAGGTCGGAAATATACCAAAGCGAGCGTCGGCCAGGAGTCTGGGGAGCGCGGCGGCGCGGCGATTGGGCGGCGGGCCGCTGACGCGCGCTGACGCGCGGAGACTTTAGGTGAATGTTGGCAGCGGCAGCGCGAGCCACATAAACAAAGGCACATTGGCGGCCAGGGCCAGTCCGCCCGGTGGCTCGCGCTAGGCTCCGCGGTCCCGCTCGCCCGCCCAGCCGGCCGCCTTCCCCTGCTCCCTCCCCGCTCTCGGCGCCGCGGCTCTCTTCGCCCCTCTCGCCCACCCCGCCCCGACCCTGCCACCCAGACTCCGGGAGGGAACTACACTTCGGCCGAGTTGAATGAATGAAGAGAGACGCGGAGAACTCCTAAGTGAGTAGGTGCAGCCGGCACAACTCGCGTTCTTTTATCCTCCTTTCTCCTTTTGCACGTCTCTTCTTTCCGCTCGTGTGGTGCAGGGTCTCTGGAAGTGGGCGCCGAAGGCCGGGAGCGCGAGTGGGGCCGGAGGATGGGGAGTGGGTGTGCGCAGCTACAGAGGGCATTTGTCGGAACTCCTGCTCTGCCACCCAGCAGAGGCTTCCAGGCTCCTCATTGGTGGACGTGGAAGGGAGGCTTGCACAGTTTGGGGAGCTGCGGATTTAGCCGCGGAAATGTGCGCAAAGTTTGCTCTTCGTGCGGAATTGATTGTGGTCTTTGGACACGTAGACTCCAAGTCTTGTGTATATGAGGGGCCTGGATGCTGCCCACAAAGTGACAGGGAGAAGAAAGTTCTTCAGTTTATGTGTTGCTTGGAAACTGTGTCACCGCGGCTGGCCAGCGTGCCGGTGTTTCCTGGGTATTGCTGAGTAAGGAGGGGCGGTTGGTAGAGTGACCTGTTACTAAGTTGCTTGAAATTTCTGGTTTTGACACATGCTGCGCTTATGTTTGTGAGTTTGTCAGAAAGAGACAGAGACAGAGAGATAGAATATTTAGAGTAGTTATGAAGCTCCGAAGTTATCAGAGGGTTAATATCCAGCACAGGCATGTCTGTCAAGGGCTGTGGGGGTCAATAGTCTCCTTTCTTGCTACTTTTTCTGGTTACCCTCCCACCTCCGCGAGGCAAGATTATGAAGGGGGTGGGGGTGGGGAGGAGAACAGAATTGGATGTTTGGCTTTCTTTTTCATTAGGAATAAAATTGTCTATGCTCTGGAATGCCTTCCAAGTGGGAACATCTGAAAATTTCTAGGACACAAGAAAGCCTTGTTCCAGTAAGTAGGCAGATTGTGGAAGGCTGGATAGGGAAGGTGCTCAATTGCTATGTTGAGAGGTGCTTCTAACACTGATGCCAATATTGGATAAGAAGTATTTCCTTCTCTCTGCAACTGACCTAAGATGCTCCTGAAAAAAGAGAGTTCCCTCTTTCCACCCCTTGGCCATTAAAGATGAAAGACAAATTTCCTGGAAATGTGAATGCCAATTCACCTGTATCCCTAAACCCAGTGCTCTGTCTAAAGCTCTTAGGAAATCCAGATGCTTCCATTCAGATTGCCTTGAGGGCTACCCAGGACTTGCTAACATTTTGTAACTCCTAGGGAGTGGAGGAAGAGATTGTTTTCACATTTTATATTCTCGACTTCTACTTTCTTCCCCCCTCCTAGATTAAAAGCCAATCTCACCACAGGAAAAAAATTCAAGAGAAGGTTCCAATGCTGTGTATTGCTAAACCCTAGTTTTTTCTTATTTAGTTCTGAATTAAACTAAAATGGAAATGACACTCCCCTCGCACCATTCCCCAAACACCCAGCAAAGGGGTCAATTTATTTCATCATAACTATTAAATAAGTACATGGAATATCTTTCCTCCTTCAGAATCTTCTCTCTGCAAGGATTAACACAGTCAATGGGTGACATATTCTGTTGTTTCTAGCCATCTCCTTTACACATTCATTTTAACTGCTAAGTTTGATAAAGGCTACACACTAATTTGCAATTAAACAATCAAGCAGGGCATAGAAGGGCCTGCCTGGTGATACAGATGCCCAGCCAAATCTGTCCCTAAGGAAAGTCACCCTAAGGCTTCCTGTGTCTTTATTTCAGGGAGGAGATCTGACAGGCTGGGCTCTCCACTGCTTTCCTAAAAATCTTGGAAACTGTCCTTCATTGAATTACGACACTGTCCACCTTTAATTTTTTCGAAAACGCCTGTAACTCGGCTGAAGGTTAGTGCAACTTCATTTTTTTTCCTAGTTCTGTCCCCCTGAGTTCCTGAAACCTCAAGGAACAGGGCAATGCGATGTCTCCCAGCAAACCCTGTAACTTAAGTTTTTCCCCCGACCCATCGCCTTCGGGAACAAGTTTCTCATTGTGCAACTTGATTTCTGGATTAAGCTTGCTGAACCCGAGCGTCAGAGGAAAGGCTCACTGGAGCGGGATTGCCCATGAAAGGGGGTGAAGGGGGAGGCGTTGGAAATATCCGGGAATGGAGACCTTAATAGCGTTCTCGTTCTGGGTCTTTATTGGATCAGCCTTTCCTTGTCCTGCATCGTTTCACCCCGCAGTATTCGCGCTCTCCGCCCTTGCTCTCGCGCCCCTACGCGCTCTCTGCTCCCTGACCGCCGCGGGCTGCCGGTGTAGCTCCAGGTGTACCCGAGCCCGGGAGAAAGTGTTCAGTTGACCAGGCTGAGTGTATATTACCCTGTTTCATTTCCAGCCATGCCTTGTGTTCAGGCGCAGTATGGGTCCTCGCCTCAAGGAGCCAGCCCCGCTTCTCAGAGCTACAGTTACCACTCTTCGGGAGAATACAGCTCCGATTTCTTAACTCCAGAGTTTGTCAAGTTTAGCATGGACCTCACCAACACTGAAATCACTGCCACCACTTCTCTCCCCAGCTTCAGTACCTTTATGGACAACTACAGCACAGGCTACGACGTCAAGCCACCTTGCTTGTACCAAATGCCCCTGTCCGGACAGCAGTCCTCCATTAAGGTAGAAGACATTCAGATGCACAACTACCAGCAACACAGCCACCTGCCCCCCCAGTCCGAGGAGATGATGCCGCACTCCGGGTCGGTTTACTACAAGCCCTCCTCGCCCCCGACGCCCACCACCCCGGGCTTCCAGGTGCAGCACAGCCCCATGTGGGACGACCCAGGCTCCCTCCACAACTTCCACCAGAACTACGTGGCTACCACGCACATGATCGAGCAGAGGAAAACGCCGGTCTCCCGCCTCTCCCTCTTCTCCTTTAAGCAGTCACCCCCCGGCACCCCCGTGTCTAGCTGCCAGATGCGCTTCGACGGGCCCCTGCACGTCCCCATGAACCCAGAGCCGGCAGGCAGCCACCACGTGGTGGACGGGCAGACCTTCGCTGTGCCCAACCCCATCCGAAAGCCTGCGTCCATGGGCTTCCCCGGCCTGCAGATCGGCCACGCGTCGCAGCTGCTCGACACGCAGGTGCCCTCGCCGCCGTCGCGGGGCTCCCCTTCCAACGAGGGGCTGTGCGCCGTGTGCGGCGACAACGCGGCCTGCCAGCACTACGGCGTGCGCACCTGTGAGGGCTGCAAAGGGTTCTTTAAGGTGAGCCAGGATCGGGGCGGAGGAGGCAGGTAGGGGCCCCCTAGTGCCCGGAGCCTCGGAGTGCGCGCTCTGGCGGGGTGCAGGCGCCCGGCCCCAACTGGTCCCCGACCGTCGGAATCCCGGGGTCCCCGGAGGCTGCCCTGCAGCCGTCTCTGGGCTGCGGCGGGGGCTTCTGGGTGTCGGAGAAAGGGAAGTAGGAAGACTGGGAGACCCGGGGTCGCATCCCCCTCCTCCCCCCGCACGCAACCGACCGGGCGGGCCCCCGCCCCAAGTTGCCGGAGCTGAGTTGGAAGAGGGTTATTTGCATGTGCTAGGAGCTGTCTTCGCTGTTCAGATTGAAATTGGTTAGGACAGAGAACCGTGTCTGAGCTAACCAAGTGGAACAGAATTCCCTATGGTCAAATTAAGTGATCTCTTTATTTCGCCATCCTGATTGAATAATCTTATCATTTTAAATAGAGAAGGTCTCTAAGGATGTAAATAATATGAATGCCCACGGATTTGTATTTACCGAGCATCTCCTTCTCCTTCTCTTGGCATATAAAACACAGCAAGGAGCGGCAAGGTTAGCTCAAATGTTAACGCTATCAATTTTCTTCTGTTAAATGCCCTGGGGGAGGCAAAAGAAAAGAGAGAGAAAGAAAAAGAAAAGAATAAAAAGGAGCTGTGTATGTGTTTGTTTATGGGGAGGGAGTGTGGATCCCGGCCGTTCAGAAATTGTCTCTGGATTCCCTGAGTTATTGAATTTTCAAGAGAAAAAAAATTTTTTTTCCGGCCTATATTGTCTCCCTTTGCAGCGCACGGTGCAAAAGAACGCGAAATACGTGTGTTTAGCAAATAAAAACTGCCCAGTGGACAAGCGGCGCCGGAATCGCTGTCAGTACTGCCGATTTCAGAAGTGCCTGGCTGTTGGGATGGTCAAAGAAGGTAGGTCGGGGCAAGCAGCCCGCTCCCCAGTCCGCGCCGGTCCTGCCCCAACCCGGCTTTCCACTTCCCAGAGCCCGGCGGGGGTGGGGGGTGTCTCCGGCTTCCCTCCACCGGCCTCCGGCCTCTACCACCCGGCAGCTGCCTGCTGGCCCATCCGGCCCTAGAGAAAGCCGCCAGGCTCTTCTCTCCTTTAACTATACGACCCATTTGGAAGAAGACATAAAACCACCCCGCATTTTTTATGCCTCTCGTCGGTAAAGGCTTTACAAGCAGTGGGGCCCTGCGCGGCCCCGCCGGGCGTCCCGGGGCTGTGGCCTTCCCCGGGGAGGGGCCCAGGCAGCAGCTGGGTCCCGCTTGGGGGAGCCGTGCTCACCCGGCTATTCCTTTGCAGTGGTTCGCACGGACAGTTTAAAAGGCCGGAGAGGTCGTTTACCTTCGAAACCGAAGAGCCCACAGGAGCCCTCTCCCCCCTCGCCCCCGGTGAGTCTGATCAGTGCCCTCGTCAGGGCCCATGTCGACTCCAACCCGGCTATGACCAGCCTGGACTATTCCAGGGTAAGAAGCTGGCGGGGGTATCATTCGGACCAACCGACAGATGGGCAGGACCCCTTCCCCACACCCATCACTAACCCCCAGGCCCAAGGGATAAAGGAGGCATGAAAGGCTGTGGCTTCACAGCTCTGGGCAGGGCTGCAAGAAGACAGATCATGTTGCTGGGGGTGTAGACATGCGGCCAGGGCAGAGGAAGCAAGAGAGGATAGGCCACAGTGGTCAAATCTCTGTGAGGCCCCTTCCCGGTACCACACTACACACGTACCAATGCCTCTGATGCCCAAAGCAGAGGCAGTGCAAAAGCCCCCACTTGGGTTCTATCCTCAGTCCTCCGTGGAGATGCTTTAATCCTCTTCCTCTCTGGTGCTGTCAGGGTGAGGGATGCCTGCTCAGGGGTTGGGAACCGGAAGAGAGAGGGGCTAAGGAATGGCAGTGGGTGGGGGAATCAAGTGGTCAGATTCCTCTTTTACCCCAGCTGTGAGAAATGTGTGGGCTTTAATTGGAGGAAGTATGTCGGGCAAACCTAGAAGGCACTGCAATTTTATTAAGATTTGCAAAGGGCATCTCTGCTCCGAGACCCACTCTGGGACTGGCATGAATACTAACGTGTCAATTGTTTTGAGGAGATAAGAGTGAACGTTTCCCAGGGCTGGTTGGCACTGTATTTAGTCTGTATGGAAATGGTAATTTACATATTTAAAGCAGCGACCTCATAGCACCATCCCTAATTGAATTAATTGCCCCGGAACATCTAATTTCCTTACTGGTCAGAGAGAGGTTTAATTGTTATAAAAACCTGGCTCCCCTACTAGAAACGAGGTTAGCAATTTCACGGGTTATATATTTTAGAGAACCTCATTAAGTGCTTTTTAAAATGAAATTCCAGTTCCAGGCGAACCCTGACTATCAGATGAGTGGAGATGACACCCAACACATCCAGCAATTCTATGATCTCCTGACTGGCTCCATGGAGATCATCAGGGGCTGGGCTGAGAAGATCCCGGGCTTCGCTGACCTGCCCAAAGCCGACCAGGACCTGCTTTTCGAATCGGCTTTCTTAGAACTGTTTGTGCTGCGATTAGCATACAGGTAATGGAGAGGGCAATCCAGGAAGGCTGGGGTTGGAGGAAGAGAGGAATCAAGAAGGGAAAAGCAAGAGGAAGAGGAAAGTAAAAGGGCAAAGAGAGGAGAACAGAATGGGAAATCAAAGAGGGGGAAAGGAAGGAAAGGAGAGTAAATGAAAGGAAGAGAAGGGAAGGAGTGAGCACAGAAGGCTTGGATGAATGGAATGGAGGTGGGATGGGGGCGTTCTTGATTGTTATGAAATTAAACCCTTTCAAGGTCCACTGGTCTACGTTTTATTAACTCTTCGGTAATTAGGTGCCTCTTAAATCCCTCATTTATTGCTCTTCAAGTAATTAGTTGTTTAGCTTTTTTCTCTCTCTCTTTTTCTCCCCTCTCTCTCTTTGGTATTAATTGCAGGTCCAACCCAGTGGAGGGTAAACTCATCTTTTGCAATGGGGTGGTCTTGCACAGGTTGCAATGCGTTCGTGGCTTTGGGGAATGGATTGATTCCATTGTTGAATTCTCCTCCAACTTGCAGAATATGAACATCGACATTTCTGCCTTCTCCTGCATTGCTGCCCTGGCTATGGTCACAGGTTAGTACCACAGGCACAGGGCACTTCTCCTCCAGAACTGCCCAGCGGGATTTGTTCTAGTTTTCCCTTGCTGCTGAACCCTCCCTGGTCCTGTCCGCTAGCTAACTGCTTGGTGCATTCCTCTTTTGTTTCTGATTGTGTTTTCTGCAGAGAGACATGGTCTCAAGGAACCCAAGAGAGTGGAGGAGCTGCAAAACAAGATTGTAAATTGTCTCAAAGACCATGTGACTTTCAATAATGGGGGCTTGAACCGCCCCAACTATTTGTCCAAACTGTTGGGGAAGCTCCCAGAACTCCGTACGCTTTGCACACAGGGGCTACAGCGCATTTTCTACCTGAAACTGGAAGACTTGGTACCACCACCAGCAATAATTGACAAACTTTTCCTGGACACTTTACCTTTCTAAGACCTCCTTCCATGCACTTCAAAGAAACTGGAAAGAAATCTTAAACTGTCCAGAGGGGCAAGTCACAAGGGCAGAGAGATCCCTCTGAGCTGCCTCAGCTCTAGCTGGCCCCGACCCCTTCCATACACCCTGGCCCTTGATCCCTAAAGAAACAAAACAAAACAAAACAAAACAAACAAACAAAAAACCAAAAACTGTTGCTATTTCCTAACCTGCAGGCAG